>NC_085025.1:9299800-9356637 GCF_963692335.1 Osmerus eperlanus
GGACTATATTTACATTTACATTTAGTCATTTAGCAGACGCTCTTATCCAGAGCGACTTACAGTAAGTACAGGGACATTCCCCCGAGGCAAGTAGGGTGAAGTGCCTTGCCTAAGGACACAACGTCAGTTTGCATGACCGGGAATCGAACTGGCAACCTTCGGATTACTAGTCCGATTCCCTCACCGCTCAGCCACCTGACTCCCCATGACTCTATCAGCCTCTCTCCAGCTCAAACAACTGGAAGAACATGTCCTGTTCATGCTAGGATGCTGCTTGTATGTTTGGTGAGAACCTTGTCCATGGACAGTGCTTGGGGAGGATGGGGGGGTGGAGAGAGGGTGGAGAAGGGCAGGGGAGGGAGAGGTGGAGGAAGACAGGATGGGAAGGAGGAGTTTGGGGTTCAGGTTTTTCTGACCATGAGGGGATGAAAGTGAAGTTGTTCAGCGGTTCAGTACCTGGTGGACGAATGGACTTGTGAACCTGATGAACTTTCATGAACTTGGTGACCCCGTAACCTCTGGTGATCCCGTGACTTCTGTCAAACCTGCTCTTCATGTGCTGCTCACACCTTGGAAGAGAGGGGGAGGGGGGTGGCGATAGAGAGTGAGACAGAGAGAGAGAGAGAGAGAGAGAGAGAGAGAGAGAGAGAGAGAAGAGATGAGAGAGAGAGAGAGAGAGAGAGAGAGAGAGAGAGGGCTCAAGATGGGTTCCGTCATCCACCTATCCCTCCATCCCTCCATCCTTCATCCCTCCATCCTTCATCCCTCATCCCTCATCCTTCATCCCTCATCCTTAATCCCTCCCAAAGTATAGCCATACCCAGCCAGCATACCTGGCAGACACATTAGCCTGTATCTATTATAAGCCAGGCTGTTCTTTCTCTGCTAAATAGTTCATGCCTCGGCCCTGGTGATGGCATGCAACACTGGCGTTCAGATTCAGACAACCTCACAGGAGGCCAAGAACACGTCCCTCCAAGAGGCATAGTCTTGTTAAAGCAGCGAGAGGGAGAACGTTCCTGAATCAGAGAGAGGGCTGCAGTTCTCTGGGATGCCGCTCGTGTTCCATCCCCTCTAACCTTTGATTGCACCTCACGAATGAAGAACCTTCACAGCAGAGCAGAGCCACCAGAGCGGAGACAGTCTTCTTGGACTCTCGGTAGAGAAGAGAAGGTTTGAAAGCATGCTTGTATGATGAGCAGCCCTGCCAGTTCAACTGAAGGGAGGTCCTCTGGTTTTGTGACGGTAGCCCGTGTGCAAGGCTGGTGGTTTGATCACCACATCTGCAGGTCATCAGTCGGTCCTTCCCTGGAGAACATCGTTCATGCTTCACCACCAGGCTGAAGCTTTGACATATAAGTTGAGTCTTCGTAATGAATTTAACCAGAGGATGCCAGTAGGGTCCTAGAGATGATTGAGTTAAAGAGCTTATGTGAGAGTTGTATTCACCAAATCTATTCTTAGAATGGATGCAGCAGGGGGATTGAAAGGAGGAATAAAGCACCCAGTAACATTCTCCTAAATACTGAATAAATACCCATTACCTCTTGTGACTGCAGTCACATGGGTGTGTGTGGGTGGGTGGGTGTGTAAGTGTTGGTGTGTGTGTGTGTGTGGTGTGTGTTTCTGTGTGTGTGTGTGTGTGTGTAAGTGTTGGTGTGTGTGTGTGGTGTGTGTGGGGGTGGGTGTGTAAGTGTTGGTGTGTGTGCGTGTGGTGTGTGTGTTTGGGTGTGTGCAGTAAAAAACGCTAAGCAGACTCACATGCTTAGGAGGACAAGTGGGGGCCAAACGGAGGTCTTTTAGGAGAGCATAAACCTCCAGTTGGTCGAAGCCCATTGCCAGTGTTTGCACAAGGCAAAGCAAGCCGATGTGTGTGTGTGTGTGCTCTTGTGGAAAATTGATACAGTTATGTCACCTGTGATACCTCAGTCCATCCATAAATCTGCCCTTTCACGAAAAGCAGAGCCTAAGACTTATTACTAAGGGGATCGTTAGTTGTGTGTTATCACTGAGGGCTTGGACGTGGCACTGCTCTGGCCAGCTAGAGACTGGCAGACTGGCACAATGCTTGGCAGAGGAGAGAGAGAGAGAGAGAGAGAGAGAGAGAGAGAGAGAGAGAGAGAGAGAGAGAGAGAGAGAGAGAGAGAGAGAGAGAGAGAGAGAGAGAGGAGAGAGAGAGAGAGAGAGAGAGAGAGAGAGAGAGAGAGGGAAAGAGAGATTGAGACAGAAAGAAAGCAAGAGAGGGAGAGAGAGCGGGTGAGAGGGAGAGAGAAAAGGAGAGGGAGAGATAAAGAAAGAGAGAGAGAGAGAGACAGAGAGAGAGAGAGAGAGAGAGAGAGAGAGAGAGAGAGAGAGAGAGAGAGAGGAGGGTTGGCATGGTGAACTCTGAAGAGAACTCTGATGAGATGCCAGTGTTGTTTGAACGGATTTGAGAACCAACAGCCACAGGGGAAGAGCAGAAAAGGACACACACACACATCCCCAGTCCCAGTTGGACCCTGCAGCACCATTTCCCATTCACATCCATTTCAATAAACGTCTCCTAGATTCTTCACCCTCCACAAAAGACTGATCATCCTAACTGATGCTGGCTCTTTCATTACACAGGCACACACACACACACACTGAATACAAAAATGTTCTCTTCCAAGATCATAGTCTTCATCAAATTAAGCTTGGGTGGTGGGGGGGGGGCAGAGTGGGAGGGGGGGGCATAGTGTGTGTGGGGGGCATAGTGTGTGTGGGGGGGGGCAGAGTGTGTATGGGGGGCATAGTGTGTGTGTGGGGGGGCATAGTGTGTGTGTGGGGGGGCATAGTGTGTGTGGGGGGGGGCAGAGTGTGTATGGGGGGCATAGTGTGTGTGTGGGGGGGCATAGTGTGTGTGTGGGGGGGCATAGTGTGTGTGTGGGGGGGCATAGTGTGTGTGGGGGGGCATAGTGTGTGTGTGGGGGGGCATAGTGTGTGTGTGGGGGGGCATAGTGTGTGGGGGGGGCAGAGTGTGTATGGGGGGCATAGTGTGTGTGTGGGGGGGCATAGTGTGTGTGTGGGGGGGCATAGTGTGTGTGGGGGGGGGGCAGAGTGTGTATGGGGGGCATAGTGTGTGTGTGGGGGGGCATAGTGTGTGTGTGGGGGGGCATAGTGTGTGGGGGGGGGCAGAGTGTGTATGGGGGGCATAGTGTGTGTGTGGGGGGGCATAGTGTGTGTGTGGGGGGGCATAGTGTGTGTGTGGGGGGGCATAGTGTGTGTGGGGGGGGCATAGTGTGTGTGTGGGGGGGCATAGTGTGTGGGGGGGGGCAGAGTGTGTATGGGGGGCATAGTGTGTGTGTGGGGGGGCATAGTGTGTGGGGGGGGGCAGAGTGTGTATGGGGGGCATAGTGTGTGTGTGGGGGGCATAGTGTGTGTGGGGGGGGCAGAGTGTGTATGGGGGGCATAGTGTGTGTGTGGGGGGGCATAGTGTGTGTGTGGGGGGGCATAGTGTGTGTGGGGGGGCATAGTGTGTGTGTGGGGGGGCATAGTGTGTGTGTGGGGGGGCATAGTGTGTGTGGGGGGGCATAGTGTGTGTGTGAGGGGGCATAGTGTGTGTGGGGGGGGCATAGTGTGTGTGTGGGGAGGCATAGTGTGTGTGTGGGGGGGCATAGTGTGTGTGGGGGGGCATAGTGTGTGGGGGGGGCATAGTGTGTGTGTGGGGGGGCATAGTGTGTGTGTGGGGGGGCATAGTGTGTGTGGGGGGGCATAGTGTGTGTGTGGGGGGGCATAGTGTGTGTGTGGGGGGCAGAGTGTGTGGGGGGGGGCATAGTGTGTGTGTGGGGGGCATAGTGTGTGTGGGGGGGGCATAGTGTGTGTGTGGGGGGCATAGTGTGTATGTGGGGGGGGCAGAGTGTGTGGGGGAGGGGCATAGTGTGTGTGTGGGGGGCATAGTGTGTGTGTGGGGGGCAGAGTGTGTGTGGGGGGGGCAGAGTGTGTGTGGGGGGGGCAGAGTGTGTGGGGGAGGGGCATAGTGTGTGTGTGGGGGGCATAGTGTGTGTGTGGGGGGCAGAGTGTGTGTGGGGGGGGCAGAGTGTGTGTGGGGGGGGCAGAGTGTGTGTGTGGGGGGGGCATAGTGTGTGTGTGGGGGGCATAGTGTGTGAGGGGGGGGGCAGAGTGTGTGTGTGGGGGGGGATCAGAGTGTGTGTGTGGGGGGGCATAGTGTGTGTGGGGGGGGCATAGTGTGTGTGTGGGGGGGCATAGTGTGTGTGTGGGGGGCATAGTGTGTGTGTGGGGGGCATAGTGTGTATGTGGGGGGGGCAGAGTGTGTGGGGGGGGCATAGTGTGTGTGTGGGGGGCATAGTGTGTGTGGGGGGGGCATAGTGTGTGTGTGGGGGGCATAGTGTGTGTGTGGGGGGCATAGTGTGTATGTGGGGGGGGCAGAGTGTGTGGGGGAGGGGCATAGTGTGTGTGTGGGGGGCATAGTGTGTGTGTGGGGGGCAGAGTGTGTGTGGGGGGGGCAGAGTGTGTGTGTGGGGGGGGCATAGTGTGTGTGTGGGGGGCATAGTGTGTGAGGGGGGGGGCAGAGTGTGTGTGTGGGGGGGGATAAGAGTGTGTGTGTGGGGGGGGCAGAGTGCCACTTGCCACTTCCTTCACACACGTCAGACACCTCTCACATGTAGCTGCTGCTGAAAGAATGTCTCAATGGGACTGTCTGTCTACAGCCCATCTTACGTCCTCACCTCCTCTTTAATCAGCTCCTCCTCTGAGGCTGATCTAATGTGTGGTCCCTTGAACACCCTGCCCTCATGGTGCTACACACACACACTCATGTTGAAAAGAGAGAAATAAAAGTCCAAGAGAGAAAGAAAGATAGAGAGAGACGGTGAGAGAGGAAAGAGAGAGAGAGACAGAGAGAAAGAGAGAGAGAGAGAGGAACAGAGGGTTTCTATTTCCCGAGATCATACATATCCTCATAACTCATCGGGGCGTAGTGACTGCCTAAGTGGATAACGAACCACTACTTAGCTCTCTCTCATCCCCTGGGCCTGGGTCTGTCTGCTGGTGTAGGGGTCTGCACACACACACGTACACACACACGCACGCACACACACACACACAGATGCATGAGTATAAGTTGTGTATGTGTCCCTGGTAGGATGTGTGTGTGTGTGTGTCTGTTTAGACAACAGCAGGAAGCTGGTCTCTTTCAGGGGAAGAAGAAAGAAGGAGAGACAAGCAGGAGACCTGTCCAACATGGTTTACAGATCGTCTCTCAGATGATGTTCCCTGATGCATGTGTGATCATGGACCCACAAAGAATTTACCAAAAAGTCACTTTTTTCTTCCTTCAGCAATACCAGGAAGCCATAACATTCAGCAGAACAAAGCTACATTTCTGCTTTTATATACATAGAGAAGACAGTGAGGTTCATCAGAGGAGTTATGGTGCCATTCTGATTCACCTCGTGGTGTTACTGGAGTTGTTAATCGATATTGTGTGCTCATGGATCATCTGACTGTTTGCACATGCCATTATTCCATCCATCACTTTCTCTCACCACCTCTCCACCATTCTTCTCTCCCTGCCATTCAAAGGGGGGCTGACGGCAGGAGAGGAGTATTTGGGGGACGGGTAAGGACAGCGTCTGATGGTGGAACCCAGTGGGGAGAGAGTCCTGAGCATTCCACGGCTGTTCTCTCCTCCCTGCTACATAGCTGAACCTCACGCCCAGCCCAGCACACCCCAGACGCTGCCAAGTCTCTCCACTGCTGGGAATACTGGGCCAAGTTTAGACCCAACTGTCATTGGTCCAGGATAGGATGAGTGCGTGTGTGTCTGACAGAGACAGAGAGGAAGAGTGTGTGTGCATGTGAGTGTGTATTTTTGTGTGTATGCGTGAAGACGGGAGTGTTTGTGTGTACAGGAGTGACTGTGTGAGTGTGTGTGTGTGTGTCTCACGTACAGCTTGGGGTACAGCACACATGCGTTTCGAGAGACAGCATACACAAACAGCTTCAGAGACAACACACGAATACACACAGCTCTCAGGCATTTTTCCTGTCCAGAACAAATTTCAAGGAGTGTGTTTTTTCTCGCCTTTTAAAAGATGTGGTGGTGTTTGAGGTGCTGAAATACTTTGCATTGTCATGTGTTACGCAGATGTTAACAGAGGAGGAGAGTGTGTGTTTGTCTGTCTGTCTCTGTGTGTGTTCAATTTAGTGTGTGATTGTGTGTTTGAGAATGAGTGTGCATAAGTGTGTGAGGTACGAGTGTGTATTTTTATTTATGTATGTGTGATTGCTTGTGTATGCATGAATGTGTAAGTGAGTGTGTGTGTGTGTAAATATGCAACTGTAGGTTTCCAGAATGGCCAAATTAAACTCAGTGTGAATGTAGCCACAGTGCAAGGTCAAGACTCACAGCAACAGCAGAGACATTAATCTGATTCCTGTGTGCATACATGTTTGATTCAGTGTGTGTGCACACTGCCAGCAGCTTGTCATATCACAGGTTTTTCTGATGTGAAGGACAGATATGATTCTTCCTGGCATCCCCTCTCTTCCTCTCCCTCTCTCTTCCCCTCTCCCTTGACCAAACCAGACCAACACCTGGCCACCACAGACCAGTAACAGGACCAGTACAGACAAAACCAAATCAAGACCAGGCCATCACGGACCAGGACCAGTTCAAACAAAACCAGTCCAATACCAAGCCAGACCAAACTGGCCCAGACCAAACTCAGACTATGTCATTAGAGTGAGGTATGTGTAGGGCAGTGTCCCACAGAAAACCAATGTGCTGTGAAGTGTAATTGCTGTGTTTATTTCTCTGGTCCTGTTTTGAAGGGCTAGATATGTAAATGTTTACACATGTGGGTCCGTTGAGAAGAGTTCTATAGACCCTGAAGAGGACAAGCTGGTTCATTCTCTCCACACCAGACACAATGACCAGGATGGCATTAACTATCCATTTTCACTATCTGTACACAGTTTACAGGTCTGTCTGTCGGTCTGCAAGTGTTTCTGCTGGCCAGTCAGTCAACAGGTCAGCAAGTAGGTCTCTGTTATTCTCGCCTATCTGTTGGTCTCGCTGTTAGTGTGCAGGTCAGTCAGTCCACAGGTCTGCAGTGGCGTGGGTTGTTAGTGTTATGGAATCTGACGTTTCTCTGTGTGCGCAAGCCTGCGTGTGTGACGGATCTATTTCTGAATGAACCTGCTTGTTTGATTTTATGCAAGAATGTATGAATGAAACATCTGTCCCTGTGAGTCTCTCTCGCTCTCTCTTTCTGTCTCTGTCTCTCTCTCTCTCTCTCTCTCTCTCTCCCTTTATCTCTCCCCCCCCTTTTCTCTCTATTTTGCCCTCTCTTTCTGTCACTCAAACCATCTCTTTTTCTTTTCTCCCTCTGTCTGTCTCTCTAAATTGCTCTCTTTCTCTTCATCTCCTCTGTGCCTGTGAAGTCCCTTGTGGGGGGGGGATCATGTCTGAGTGATGTACTGAGTGAGTGAGATCTTGTTGTGCAGATGAGCACCTTGCAAGTGGCTGTTTGACCAGTGTGACGTCAGCAGAGCTGGAAGGACCGTTTGTTGCTGCAGATCTGTCTTCAAGTTTCCCTCACACGCCTTCTCTGGAACCTCAACAGGAACCAGGCCCACACACAGACATCTGCATGAACCAGGCCCACACACACACATCTGCATGAACCAGACCCACACACACACACATCCGTAGGAACCAACATCACTTCTCACGACAACCTGATCAGATCTTTCAGGGAAATAATGGAATTAGGTGTGACTCACACTTTGACCCAATCACACGCTCCGATCCAAACACGCACTCTGACCCAATCACACGCTCCGATCCAAACATAGATCCAAACACACTCAGATGAAAACACACAGTCTCACGATAGTGATATCCATCAACTGAAGGTCTGACACACAAAACAAATACGAGGACATGAGGGTTTGAACACCAATTTAACCATTTTCATCTTTAGGAACCAAATGCAGGCACATTCCTTTTGCATGTGGGTGTGTGTGCGTGTGCGTGTGTGAATGTGTGTATGATCTGTTGCAGGTTTCCTTCCCTGTTGTACTGGGCTTTATATCAAGCAGGCCACAATTCCCACAGGTGGCCCAGTACGTCTGAAAACTCCATCACACACACACACACACACACACACACACACACACACACACACACACACACACACACACATATGTATACACGTACACTCTCTCACACAGACAGGGACACACAGACTTACACACAACCACACACACATACACACAAGCCAAGCGCACACACAGAGCAGGAAGTACAGCATTCACTGTAACATCTGTGTGGCTGGCGTGTGTTTGCCGTGTAGCTAGCGTGGAAGTGAGCCCTGAACTCTCTTCTTCTTCCAATGTTGTGTGAAAACAAACACGCCTCTGTCTGTGTTCCCAGACGCGTGTCAGTGGAACAGGTCTGCGTGTGTCTGTGTGGAAGTCCGTCTGTGTGTGGGCGCATGTGTTTTTGTATGTGTGTCTGCACAAGAGAAGAGAGGGAGAGAGAGTAAGAATAGCAAGAGAGACACATTATCCCAGTTCCACACACATCTGCACGACCAAAGGAAGCTAATGTCTAACTAGACGTCTTCCATGAGAGGCGTGGAGCCTCGCTCAAAATTACATTTATCAATTAGCCTGACGTCTGTATTTCTGTACAGTGTGTAAGTGTGTGTGTGTGTTCCTCTGTGGAGAGGAGGCCAGGGTGGAGCACACTGGAGCCTCAATTCAATTTAGGGACGTATGGCTCCTAAATGAGCAAATATTCCCAGTGTGTATATATATGTGCGTAGGTGTTTGTGTGTGATTACTAGTGTATATATGTATTGTGTGTGTCGGTTTGTGGGCGTGTATGTGTTTGCATGTTTGCGGGTGTATTTGCGTGTGCGCCGGCATGTTCACAATCACTGCCCTTTGGGATATTAAATGAACGACTAAAGCATGACATCTGTAAACGCCACAGAGCACTTAATACCTTTAACTACAGCTGTTTAACACTGTTTAAGTCTCTGTGCGATCTGCTGGGAAGATAACTGGACAAAGAGCTTCTATTTCGAAATGCACCTGGCAGAATGCATCTTAATATCTAAACATTAAATATGGAGACATACAATAAAGGTCTCATAGACAAGAGAGACACTATGTGTTGTATGAGGACCCTGGTTCTCTATCAGGCTATAGACAGGGTTCCCTCGTGTATCTAGACTGACCTCATTGGAACCATTGAGCCAGCTGCATCAAGCACTTCAGACTGGAGATAGAGGAGGGGACAGGAGAGAGGAGCACTGAGACATGTACGTTAGGATGTGTGGTCCTGGCTTTGTGTTGTCTTGCATGATAAAATACTGGGTTAAACCAGCAAGCCAAAGCCAAGACCTTGGCAAACAACATTAGCTCCAAAAACAATAGCTCCGAGAAAACGCAAACAATCTGAAAATCACACAAGACATAAGTGAACCATTCATTTAGTATACAAACAATTTACTTTGAGTGAAAGAAGAGTCAAATAAGTTAATGTGTTTATGATGTGTAATTGTGTTGTTTTGAGATTAAGCTGCTGCAGTTCTTCTATCCAGCCAGCAGAGGGGGAGTGTAAGAGTCCCAGAGCACACATGTGGTTCCTGCTCATCTGCTCCCAGCTCACTGAGCGCGTGCGGAGGGAACGTACCCCGGCTCTCACTGCAGACAACCTGAGGGGGAAAGAAATGACCTGCAGGAGGGGGACAGAGGGAGAGAAGATGAGGAGGGGAGGAAGAGGGGGATGGAGCGAAGGAGAGGGGAAGAGAAGGATTGGGGTAGCGAGGGAAAGAATGAGGAAGGGAAGAGAGGAGGAAGGGAGAGGGGGAGAGAGAGACAAGGTTGGAGAGGAAGGGAGAGGGGGAGAGAGAAGGAATGAAGGGATGAGGAGGGGGGACGAAAGCGAATGAGGGAAAGATAGAGGAAGGGAAGCTCAGACGCTTTACGAAGCTGCTTTAGTTTCGACTGTGTTGTCTTAGTGATTATGTTAGCAACACCACTTACTCCTCCATCCCCTGCACTGTTAAAAATGACCCATTAACAACACTGTTAACAGCCATCTGCCCCAGTCAAACACATAAACTGAATGCAGCCTTGATCACTAACTCACATACACACACAAGCACTGTCAAATGCACACAAACACACACAAAGAGTGCACAAAGAGAACAACCTGATGGACAACACTAGGGGAGCTGCGTATGAGGGGACATCAAATCACTGCTGGGTGCCTTAATGAAACACACACACGTCACACCACACACACACACATTCTGACAAATATCATAAATGCAGTGCAAAGACAATGACTTTTAGTGCATTTAAAAACCCTCTTGGTCTATGTGTTAACATATGGGTTGGAACGTGGGTTCAAACAGTATCCAGTAATGTAATTGTTCTGATGTTGTGTGTTGCGTCTGACCTCTGGTATGTACGTAAGCAATGACTGTGTTGTTTTGACAGCTTCAGCTGGCACCCCTCTCCCGATGACTGTGTCACTTCCTATCTGTCACTTCCTGTTTGTCCTCACTCAGCCCCTTACTGTGGCTCAAAGCATCGTGGGTAGGCAGGGCGGTCACCCGAGAGCTCACCAGTGGACTGCCGGGAAGGACCATGAGGGCCTTGGCCAACTGGCTGCGGACGGACAACACAAGAATGGCAACACACACCCACCCACACACACACATACACATACACACCCTGTGAGCCAGGCTCTGACCAGTACTGTTAGAACTATGCACTTTCCTTGATATTCTGCTGTTCTTTCTTAATGCACTATTTGGACGTTGCTTTGGATAAAAGCGTCTGCTAAATTAAAGAAATGTAGAAATGTGAACGACAGAGAGAACAGCCAAGATGCTTGGGCTACACTGTACTCTTGCTGGCTAACTGGCTGCTTCTGTGACTTGCATGTTTTAGAGAGGATAGTTCATATGTAAAGTACTATATTTAGCATTTTGGGATTTTGGGTAATGTGGTATAGCTGTACTGAGCATACTAAATATATTGGGTAAACTAAACCAAGTGCCCTCAATCCCTGGTATTTGGTGTTTGGCTGAGGGCTGCAGTCACAGCCTGGAGTGTAGTGGTGGTGGGGGGTGGGGGGGAGAAGGGGGAGGAGGGGTTAGATGGTGAGAAGGCCGGGGGGTGCAGTATGCACGGATATCCTGCCATGCTCCAACATCCCCCAGCACCCCTTTCCCTTGGGAACTATAAAGAGTGAAGAGAGAGAGAGAGAGAGAGAGAGAGAGAGAGAGAGAGATAGAGAGAGAGAGAGAGAGAGAGAGAGAGAGAATAAGTAAACCGGAAAGGGTGAGAAAGAGGAAGAGTGACAGAGTAAAAAGAGAGTGAGGGAGAGAAAAAGAGAGATTTCAGGAGAGAGGGACGGAGAAGGAAAGAAAGAGAAAGAGAGAGTGTATGTAAGGGCCGAGTGCTTCCTCAGTGTGGAGTAGAGCAGTTTCCTGAAGAGAAGTGCTTGGTCAGCATGTGTTTGGTACATAGGAGCCTCTGTGTAGTGCCTGATAATGAGATAGGGAACTGAACACACACACACACTCAGAAACTGACAGAACAACTGACACAAAACAGTAGAGTAATGTACAACATCCTGAATTACCACATACTGAAACACACACACACAAACACAAATGACATGCATGACACTGACACACACTGACTAAAGACATGAACGTCACTTCCGACCCATGCCCACCTCGTTACAGACACACACACAAGAGCGACACACTTACACACACATTACACACCTACAAACACACACACACACACATAAACTGACACAACAACAGACAAAAAAACATTGGCACCCACACACTGGCAACACACGCAACAGACTAATCCACAACAGATTGAACAATCACATACTGAAACGCACACACACTATACAAACACACACATTCATTCATACCACACAGACCCCTATCATTTAGACAGTGGTTCAGTGGAGCTCAATGGAGAGTTTTGATGGATATAGACATGGAAACAGGACTGGGTCAGGTTCTGAGAATGTGCTGTGATGAAGCCCAGTATTTAGTAGGTCTGGATCAAAGCCCTGGCATCTTCTCTCCACCAATCAGAACACTGATTAGATCCCCTCTCTGGGCTCCTATGAATACCATCATTCATCAGCAGATAGAGGTCAAAGACTGGAGAGATTTACTAACACTAACCCATGAGCCATGAGTGTGTGTGGGTAGGGACATGGGTGCCTCATATTTTCCGACCAATCACCTTGGGATGACATCGATTGTCTGACTGGGGCTAGAATGTGCCAGACACACACACATACACACTGGGGAATGACCTAGTGCTGTATTAGGTTCCTCTCTCTCTCTCTCTCTCTCTCTCTCTCTCTCTCTCTCTCTCTCTCTCTCTCTCTCTCTCTCTCTCTCTCTCTCTCTCTCTCTCTCTCTCTATCTCTCTCTCTCTCTCCATCCAACCCCTGCTGACCACCACTTTGATTTGAACCACAACACAAGAAATACATCTGTTACAGTATTGCCATGGTTACATGGGTAACTCTGACCAGGACACAGTCATCAGAAACACAATGCAAACACATATTATCTCCTCAGCTCAAACTCCATGTTGTGACACTGAGTGTTTGAGACATTGTCAGCACTCATACACAGGCCAGGTGTTGGGTACAACAAAGCGCTACAATGACTCAATGGGCTGGATGGCATGGTACTGACTGCCCTGACTACATGTGACCTAGGGAGTCAGGTGGCTGAGCGGTTAGAGAATCGGGCTAGTAATCAGAAGGTCGCTGGTTCGATTCTCGGCCGTGCCAAATGACGTTGTGTCCTTGGGCAAGGCACTTCACCCTACTTGCCTCGGGGGAATGTCCCTGTACTTACTGTCAGTCGCTCTGGATAAGAGCGTCTGCTAAATGACTAAATTTAAAATGTAAAACGTAAATGTGACCTCCCAGGCCTCCTGGAAGCTCGTTATCTCCACACCGCCTTACAAGGCGCCCGTCGTGACATTCCGCTCGCTCGTCGCTGAGAGAGGGCGTCATCATTCCACACGGCTGGGATCCTTTTCACGCTGCTCCCTACACCGTGACGGGAGGACCTCCGACTCCTCATGGAGCACTCATGAACACACACACGCACACACTCAGTGACGTGTTCATGCACACACACAGTGACGTGTTCATGCACACACACAGCCCGATATGTTCATACATGCACACACACACACATACACACACAAACATGCACATTGGATTGAGTAGGTTATTTTTCATATCCTAATAAGGGCTTAATGGTCAGCTCCTGATAAAGGGTGACTTAACTAAGAAAACAGTGTGCGTTGGTCTGGTCCGCCGGCCCATTTCAGACTTGACAGAATGGATAAGGACAGGCCCAGAAGCCATGTTTGATCAGGGAACTTTCTCTCTCTTTTAGGAGTTTTGCCGATTGCGTCTTCTTCTACATCTTTCTGAGCTCACCATGGTCCTTTCTGCTGTCAGGACAGAGGCTTGACTGTTTTCGGGATCATATTGTTGTGTCCAAAAAAGGTCATAAGCAACTCCTACTGTCATTGATTCCTCACAGACAAAAGTGAATCAAAGCTTTTACATCATTTAGAGAAGTTACAACAGTTGCAGCCATTAAAACAGTTTCAGCAGTTACAACAGTTAAAGCAGTTATAGCAGTTGCAACAGTTAAAACAGTCACATCAATTACATAAGTTAACAGTGTAGAGGCCTTTGGGTGCCGAGATGGATGCTAGGGTGTTTTAGTGGTTGCTATGGAAATCATTAAAACAGGTTCTGGAATTAATCATAATTTCCTTCCACCACTGACTGCTTTTGTTAGAGGGTGTTTGTGTGCACATGCTTGTTGGTGTGTGTGTGTCCAGTGTTTGTGATTAAATGCTACAATTTGTTAAAAGAAGAAAACACACATACGTACATGAACACACACATAAGCATGCACACACACACACACACACACACACACACACACACACACACTAAAGTGTTTTCTGGAGAAGGTGAGAATTCTGCCAACGTAAACCAATGAAAATTGAATTAGGGTTGTCAATGGCAAAACAAAGAAGACCACAACATGGGGAAAAAGGCAAAGACCGTTCAGCAGGGGGGGATCAGGCTTGATGGATGTGATTAAATTCTCAGGATGTGTCTGAGGACAGCTGACAGGATCACAGTTTTAAATGGATGCCATCCATTGTTGACTTTGGAATGGAGAAAACATGCAAATGGATGGTTTGACTCTCTGTCGAGTGAATCACATTTTCATGGCTGAGAAATTATAATCTTACTGTAGAGAGAATTTAAGCACGCATGAAGAGAAAGACTAAAACTCCGACAAGAAAACCACACATGAAGAAGGGGACAGAAAATCCCACAGTAACATACAAGTAGTTGTACTTTATTGATCCCTGTGGGAAAATTTCACCGTCAGAGCCAGAATGAAAACCGAACTTTCATCTCTGTGTTCTGCGGAGTGTGACTCAGAGGAAAAATACCAATGTGTTAACTCACCTTCTGACTGCTACAATATTAGAATAACACGGTGTGTGGCTACACTAACACTCTTGGTAAGACTTGTTTTTGATGTGGACGACTAAAGATGGGGGAAAAAATATTCACCACAGTGTCAGTTCTGCTCGTGAAGGACTACAACACCCACAAGGAAACCACACATAAACAATTCAAATGAAAATTCATGATCCCATGGGAAGGAATCCCATTAATGAAGAACTATTCGATTGCTAAATTCAGCTCTCCGTGTGGGTCGAGGAAGGTGCGACTGGTTAGAAGACCACTGCAGCACTCAAACAAGGGCACCAAATAATCAGACTATTAAAAAGAAATGGGATTCTGGCGCATAGTGACTTTATTCATCCAGTGTCCAGGCCACAAAGAGCTAGACTTTACAGGTATACAGTGAAGCAAGGGAATTCACCCAGGTTCTCCATTTTAAATAGCTAAATTGGGTATAAAGAACAATTTTACTGCGTACCTAACAATGTTATTTTCACGCTGTTATGGTGTGGCAGCGTGTGTCCTGGGAGTGTGTGTGTGTATTGTATGGTCACCCTAGTGTGGAAGTGTATATGTGCGTCTGTCCATGCAAGATTGTGTGTGTGTATCAATGCCGGTGCGTGTGTCTTTGTGTGTATATCCATGCTAGCGTGTGTGTGTGTGTATGCATGCTAATGTGCGTTAAACGGGGCTGTTTTCAATTAGAATGCCAGTCAGAATGGCATGCTGGGGCTGAACACTCTTTACAAGCTGCTGCGCTGTAGCAGGATGGGAGGAGAGGAGCGAGAAAGAAACGATAGGAGAGGAGAGAAAAGCAGAGGAAAAGAGGAGAGGCAGAGCGGAGAGAAGGAAAAGAGAGAAGAGATGGGTAGGAGAGGTGGAGAGGAGAAGAGAGGGGAGAGGGTAAATGGAGGAGCGGACAGGAGGAGAGTGAAAAAGGGGAGATTAGCAGGCAGGGGAGGAAAGGAGGAGAGAGAAAAGAGGGGGAGAAGAGGAAGGAAACAGAGAGGGGGAGAGTGAAAGTTGAGAGAGGCGGAGGATAGAATGTGTGTGTGGAGGGGGGGCTGCAGGGCAGGCTGGAGAGGGTGAGGAAGGGGAAGCGAGGAAGAGCCGGTGTTGTACATAGAAAGAGGGGAAAGGTAAAGAGAAAGAGAGACAGAGAGAGGAAGGTGGAGGGACATGGAGATTCCTCCAGAGGTTGAGCAGGGGTTACTTTGCACTCAGAGACTCCAGCTTCAGCAGGGAAGGAGATGAGCCAGAGATGCTGGTGAGGGTTGGGAATCATCACCCAAATCTCTTCATCAATAATATAGTAACTCTGTATCATTATCTTTCTGCCAGAGGCCACACACACCAACTCCCAGGTGACAAACCACTAACCAAATCATTCAAGTCCCTTAAAGCTCCCTATGTCATATAGATCTATTATCAAACATGGACAATCCAGTCAGGAGTTGGACCAGTGTGAAAGACATAGAATGACGGAAAGAGAGAAAGAGAGAGACAAGGCTGGTTTGAGAGGAGCTTTGCTCAGAGAGGTCACCATGCAGCTGTGATGTATTAGCTGAAGATCTCAGCAGGATGATAAATCACTGTTTAATTGCTCCAGTTTCCATCATAGAGAGGCCTGGATCTGTCTTGCAGGGAGACAACACATCAGAGTGCAGCCAGAAACTACAGACACAAAACAATCATGGTATGAATGAGAGAAAAGTAGAAATGTAATGTAGTCTACAGTTCCCTACTGTAAAGCTCCTAAGTGAGTCACTTTTCTGAGTGAGTCACTTTCCTAAGTTAGTCGCTTTCAATAGTGAGTTACTTTCAATAGTAAGTCACTTTCAAGAGTGAGTCACTTTCAATAGTCTAATAATTAACAATTTACTTCTGGCAGTGAGTTACATTCACTAGTGGCAAACTCTCATTAATAAATTACTGACATGATTGCGAGGAGAATGAGGAAAGGGTCCAAATGAAAGCAAGGTAGGAATACTGTGACTGTTGTTGGAAAAAGTCTGCATGAATCATGGACACAAGGAAAGATGTTAGGCGCTGGAAACGAGAACAGAGTGTTTAGCTGTCGGATTTGTGGATGAGCTGTCGGTTTATTGGTGTTCAGCAATCTCTCACACACCTACAATAGCCAGAAGGCTGGCATCCTCCGCAAACAGTAAGATTGTGAAAGAGATGACGGGAAGGTGTGTGTTTTTCTGACATCATACTACAACAAGGGTGAATTATAGTAATATATTACAGCTCACAGCCTGAACTCAAAATAATAAGTGTATTACAAGGGAAGCCAAATTGGTCCGGACAGTGTTTTGAGAGTGTTGCCTTTTCATAAAAGAGACTACAGAGATTTTGGAGGCTTTGTAGGTAGAGAAAGAGTGCTCCCTCGCTGTTCCTGGGAGGCAGAAAGAGCTTTTTATTCCAGTTTTGGCACGACTGGGAGCGATGGAGGCTCTCAAAGGAGGCAGCGTGGAGGTCCCGGTCCTCAGTGTGCTCTCCACGTTTTCCCAGGCAGAAACCAAATCCCATGGTTCCTTTGTTCACAACGGTTGCACAACGTGAGCAGGAGCGACTTTCTTCCTACAGCCCTCTAGGAAGAACAGCATCAATGAGAACTCGTGGTAGACCCAGTCACTGAGGAGAGTCAGTCAGGAGGAATTACACTGTCTTCCATTGCACACATGGTAGGCTCCATTGTGAACTACAGTAGACCATGACGTCACGCAAACCACTCCATTCACGTGAGCCCGTTTCTGTGGAAATGATGAATAAGTTCATACACATCTATTGATGCCATGTCTTTACTTTAAAACAAGACAGACTTTTTTTTCTCAAATTCAGCTACTCCACTGACAGAGGTTTACAGCCTCCAGAGTAGGAAGCTGGAAGAAACTCAGAGGTATGTGTTTGGAGATGAAGAGCACAGAAGCTGCCCTTGATATTCTTACCTTGCCTTTTAAGTCCCTCTGGACTTTGAGATTAAGTTCAAAGTCAGAAAGTCTGATATTATCGAGTCCATCAAGGTGTAAGTATACATGGACTCTTTGACTCTCTTGATTAAGACTGTCTCCTATCAAAGTTGGTGGATTGCACACCATTACCTTACATGCTTTCTAATCAGCAATTTCCTTCTGTGCTTGATAATCAGCAATTTACATGTAAAAAAAATCTTTATTTTTTTCTTGTAATGTCCAAGTTTCCACAGGTCAGTTGGACGTAAATCCACATCTTTTGTAACACCGGCATTCATCCGTTATCTATTCTACCCTCTTTGAAACCTCCTGACAAGGCCATCAATTTTAGATTACTTGTTAATAGTATGTGTAGTGTTTATTTGTTACTATGGTATGTCTGCTGATGTTTTAGTTTTACCAGCAAGGTTCACATCGGGAATGAAGTTTCAATGCTTTCACTTGCTGTCCTCAGGAAGTTAGGTTTCTAGTGCAAAATGTTTTTGGTTCCCAGACAGGCTCCTGTGTCACAGTGTCCTGGCTTGAACCCAACTGCCACATTCTCCTCACAGCTCTGAGATTCACATATCCAGCACCTAGCTAGCTGCAGAGCGTGGATGACAGACAAAGCCCTCCTGAGACAGAGAAGTGTCAGTGTTCTAGAATCAGGATCAGGGTTCTGTAGCAGGGTCAGTGTTCTAGAAATGGGATCAGTGATCCAGAAGCAGAATGAGTGTTCTAGATGCATGTTCCATGCTCTAGAGTCTAAGGAGGAAGGTAGAACCAGTCTGTGTGGCTGTGTGCTTCAGAGCCCGGCGAGAACCATGATTTATGGTCGTTTGACTTCAAAACAAAATTGGTGCTGAGTTTTAGTGTCTGCAGGCTTCTAAATGTGTCAGTAGGCTTTTCTCTGACCGTAAATTATGCCAGTAGATGGTAAGTGCGAGGACGTCAGTCAGGCAATAATATTTAGCTCCTTCCTTCCCCCACTGCCCTATATCCCAGAGTCTCCAGCATGAGAGTGTTTCATGTCAACTGCTTGACATCAGTACTGAAAACAGAACTGTGACAAGAGAGATCAGAGGCACTAAAGGAACAAAAAGTCTGAGAGGGCGTGTATA
This sequence comes from Osmerus eperlanus, assembly GCF_963692335.1. NCBI lineage: Eukaryota > Metazoa > Chordata > Actinopteri > Osmeriformes > Osmeridae > Osmerus > Osmerus eperlanus. The sequence continues at coordinate 9,318,451 of NC_085025.1, forward strand.
TGTGTGTGTGTGTGTGTGTGTGTATGTGTGTGAGAGAGGACATGTGTGTGTGTGTCTCCTCTAAGAAGGCCCTTTAGTAGCGTTAAAATGATTAAAAAAGATTTGGAAACTACAAGAGCCACGCATGTTTTCGGTTTGGAGCAAACCATCAGTGAGTTAAGAGTTAAGATTTGGTCTGTTAGACGGATCTATCCTGTCAACCTTGAGAAAAAAAACAAGCAAATATTTTGACTGGGTCAAAATATTCAACAGAATCTAAGCACATTTTAAAACTGAAGTGCTGCCAGATGAATCTTAGTTACTACACATGGTTGTAGCTGTGTCTGATTGAACATCAGTCTAGGGCTGATTAGTGCTTACAAGATTACCTAAAGAATAAATGTCTTGGCAGCCCCATTTTATAGAAAAATACATATGTTATATAAAAGTCTATTTAACAGCTACAAGGAGATTTTTATTGTTATAGTTTAAGTCTTCAGGGACACAGAAAAGGAAAGTTGTCCAAAAACATGTTTAGCATCATAACATAGCCATGCATAAGACTTACATTAAACTGACGTTTATGTGATTTTGTGCTAATTTGGGATACTATATTTTGATAGCTCTTTATTTATGAGTCCAAATCTGCCAACCTCGCCTGAACACAGGCAAGGCAGAAAGACAGAAAGACAGAGAGAGGGGAGAGAGAGAAGACCTGTGTCGAAGAAGAAGTGAGATAGAGAGGGAGAGAGAGAAGACCTGTGTCGAAGAAGAAGTGAGATAGAGAGGGAGAGAGAGAAGACCTGTGTCGAAGAAGAAGTGAGATAGAGAGGGAGAGAGAGAAGACCTGTGTCGAAGAAGAAGTGAGATAGAGAGGGAGAGAGAGAGAATGAGTGTGAGAGACAAGTAGAAACAGTGAGAAAGAGGTAAAAAAGAAAGCGAGAGAGAGCTAGCTCCTCAACATGCACTCTCTCAGTGGGATCTCCAGTCATTGTTAAAATGAGGGATTGTGTCATTTCAACAGTGAAATCCCACTCTCCCCCATAATGAACAGCCAATTCCATATAAATTACGAAAATGAAATAAAAACTGGAGGAATCCCAATGATTGTTTTTCTCTCTCCCCAAATGGATATATAATAAAAAATACAAAATTTTATTAGACATTCTTGGCCACTGCCCTGGCATACACTGTGTTCAGAGTTATGTATTTCTAAAGCCACATTACAGTGTTGTGACTCAGATGGTAATAGTTATGTGTAAATTACAAATACATTCTCCACCTCCCTCAGAGCAGAGTGCGTACTATTTCAGTTAGAACGCAATCAGTGTCACAGAATAGTGAATGTGTGAACTACATGAAAAAAACAACCAACAATTCTTAATATGTCACACTACGGTTGAAAAGATGGATTGTGAAAGAGCATGGTTTTGTGAGGACTTGAGTATTTTTTAGGGAATCAGTCCAATATGTGTACACATACATTCAAGTGTGTAAGCAGGTTCTGACAAGCTTATAGGTCCCAAAGCAGTGCAGCGTGACGCAAAACCTACCACACACTTCTCCTTCTTCTGCTTTTCTTTCATTCCTTACTTTTTCAGAAAAACAATCACCACAGACCCTACTTCAATCAGCTCCTGAACCACAACCGTCTCCAGTTCACCCCTGACCTCATTCCCATGCAAAGGATTAGGAAGAAGCCGAGGATAGCACTCCTGGTTGCTGGGTTCTGGAGGGGGACATTGGTTATACAAACATCTGATCTATCATTGGAACAGACACAATGTTCTCAACAGTCTGCAGAAGGATTGTAAAATGAAATGAAGACTGGAAAAACTCTGTAATCTATCCAGAACTTCTTTCCTGGTTCTGGATCGAAGCAGGTGTACTTCTTCAGCAAGCGTCTGCACTACCACTGGAACCACTAGACATCATCTCTGCTCTATTTGGACCATCTTGAGTCTTTGGACCTTCTAGACCTGAGTGGACATACCAGTAGCTTGGATTCTAACCACCTCTACAACGCCTCTGGCCATGAGGGCTAGTCTGAATTCCTTTAAGCTTACTGGACAGAACAGTCAGGGAGAGAGTGGTGGTCGGATAATGCAGGGAATAATTATCCAGCTGAAATATTTATCATTAAACTCCACCAAGTCAAGTTCTCCTCTGTCTGCCTCTGCTGTACATCTGGCCAGACTTTTTTTCTGTCTTGCATTTAACAGCACCAATGTTTAGGTTTTTATGGTGCGTTTTTTTAATAGTCCCCATCACTAATCCATCTGGCAATTACTTCAAACATTCATTAAAATTGGGGAATTTACAATGCACACCCCAGACATGCACTACATGAACAGTAGTTCATAAAAAATACAGAAACTACAGTACTGGTTGTCTCATTAATTATAGGCTATTTGCTATGTAATAACGACAGACCCCGGTATGCGTCTCAGGTTCTGCCCTTTGGGCAGAACTGCATATCAGTAATGGACGTTGCCAAAAAACTGTCGCTGTTGTGAAAGAATTTTAGAATTTCAGTTCATAAAGAACATGGGTGTTGCTGGAGCAATGGTTGGGACCACCCTGGGTTCCATCTTAGATTGGTTCTCCAAGCTGTTCTCTTGTTTGTTCTTATGTTTTTACAGGGTTTTAGGGAACCGGCCCAAAGGTATGACCAGGCATTCAGGAACCGTACTTGCAGGTTCCAATCCAGAGTTTCTAACGTGCAATGGTACTGTCATGCTTGGAATCCCAATGCAAAGCTGTTTTTGTTATCCCATGGTTTCGATGCTGTCCTAGTTCTTTCCATGTGTGTATCGTGTTGTGATGATGAGGAAGCAGAACCAGACACTAGAATCTCATAGAGAAGATGAGAAAGAATACAAGCTTGTGGGAGTTTTGTGGAAAACAGATCAACATTAATAGGTAAAAGCTCTTTGGAATGAAGAGCATTATGTGAATCATTGAATAGGCCTACTCCATCTCCACATCTGAGTGAACAGAACCATAGACCGGCTGGGCCTCATCAAACCATGGAGGCGATGCTGTGTAAACAATAGTGTTTTGCCAGAGAGCGAGAGAGATACATAGATATATCTCTTCCAGTAATTGATTGGGTTGGGTTATTTTCATTTAGAATTTTTCATTTGTTATATTTGGTTGTGCCTCAACCATCTCCCATCTGCTGTTGATCGCAGAGCAGCACGAACATGTATAGGCCCGATACTGGTGGTGGGTGAAACCGCCGCTTGAGTCAGTTGGTGCTAGCGTGCGTTTCCTCTGTACGCCGTGAGGCCTCACTGTGTCTTATAGGATAGAGGAGGGTGGGTTCTGGGCTCCCCACAATTGGCTTTCACTCTTTGTCTTTTCCACTGACATCAGAGCAACATCAGTTTGTGGTTAGCTCAACTGATACTGAATTGTTTGTAAGTCGAAAACAGGAGACACGGCTGGCCCAAGAAAACAAAGTTTGTACATTTTAAATGTGTTCATTTCCAGCTTGTGAACATGGCCAAACTGAAATGAGCATCCATTTTCAAGACTTTATGTGTGAGTGTGTATTTCAGTGCTGACTGGGTTTGTCAACATCAGTGAGGTTGTGAACTGATTTAATCTACGGTTTCAGTAAATACACCACGTCATTTTTCACAGTCAGGTTTTTTCCTGGTACTGTTATTGTTCTTCTGTCAAAGACAAAATCAAATATAAAGCAATATAATTGCCCTCAAACTGTGCTAATCACTGAGATTAAGCTCACAGGAGGATACAACATGATTACTCACAGCAATATTCAAGCCCTATAATCATCTTTATTTGATACAGATATCTGAGTCACCACCAACTAACAACACTTACTAAAACTATTACTCAAGCTTAGGCATGAGTACACATCTCCCTGGCCATCACAAGGAGCCTCGGCTAGGACTAATTCCTGGAAGACTCCAGGGTGCAACAGTTCTAATGAAGCTCCTGGCTTCCTTCTGGCCTCCAGCCCAGAGTTCTCACCCCACCAGCAACTAGACCAGACCGCTTGGCGGAGATGCTCTTTCAGGGTCGTTAATCAGCTGCCGTAATGTCTCGTTATCACAGAAGCCATATACTAAGAGTCACACACCTCCCTCACCCCCCACACCACCACGATTGACCTTCCATACCATGAGAAGGTGACATGCTAATCCCAAGACCTCAGGGTCTTTGCTTTTCAACTTCTCGCAAATTCTTCACAGGTGACTGAGCGACCCCTGTGTGCAGATTAACTAATTTCTTTAACAATTTGAGAACAGTGTCAGACTTACAGCTGTCTCTGTGGGTAGATGTGCTCACCAGATCCAGCATCCTGGCTGAGCTTAGGGGTGGACAGGGACGGGACTGGTGGACTGTTCGGTTGTCAGGTTACCCGATTGGCCGATGGATATGGGTTCTTACAGTAAAGGAGCTTATTGTCAACAAGTAACATGTCACTATCTAATGGTAGTGTCAGGAGATGGAGAAAGATGTCTGGATGAGTAAGACAGTTTATTGAGAGTTTATGCTGTGCGCTTCTTCAGTCTGTCTAACAGTTATTTTATTTGTGAATAAAGAAAAACCCTGTAAGATTACACAAACAATTCAACATGTTTTAGTGGTGGACTTTCAATAAAGGTTTATGTAATATAACTCCTGACATAAATCCTGATATTCCTGACACAAATCAGGTTCAGATGGGATTTGGGAAGCATTATTGCCAACACCGGGTAACACTTCCTTTTCTGTACAGTGAGTCTCTTTTTCACAGCCTTCACAAAGTTTCACAAACTTTTCCAAGGTTTCTGACTACTTAGTTTAAAGCTCCAGTTTGTTAAATATTTTGCTAGGGACAAGGCCTTTGGCAAGGTATCTTCAGGCAAGTTTACAGGACCTTGCTAATGTGTTTTGTTTATGTTACAAAATAAAGGCCACGATGAACGTGGGGAGTTAAATCTCCCTCTAAACCTTTTCTAAACTGTCAGCAGCACATTACAATCATCAGGTGGATATGAGGTTGAGAGCTGGACTCCATACACAAGGTGGTGTTTCAGACCTTTAAGTGGGGGGCACTTGAGTTAGCCAAACACACAAGCAGCAGGATCCCCTTCTGGTCTTCCATCCACTATGAAACACTGCAGAGTAATGTGCTGTCTGTTTAGAAACATTAAGCTACGCTTCTACCATCTCTGACACAGTGTCCTGTTCATGGGCATTGCCAAGTGCAACGAAGGACCGAATGAACAGGGCCTGATGATGCCTCTTACAAGGAACTTTGAGTGATCCTAAGTGAGCCTTACAGACAGAACACACTCCTGAGAATAACACAGAGTTCAGGAAACCATTTGAGGTTTCCACTCACCCATCTGTGACATCATTATACAACATGGCTCTGTGGGGAGAGGCATCTGCCATGGGCACACAGACGAAGTGTTGTGGCCGTCCAAGCAGGACCATGGGTTAGAGGCACGGAGCAACGATGTAACACAAGTATGCAGTCCAGAACCCAGACATAAACACTGGTGGCTCTCAGCACATGGCTCAGTGTATACATTGTGGTCTATGTAAGCCCTAAGATGGTGGCTACTGTACAGAACCATCCGTCTAAATGCTGTCTGTACAGAGCTGCTCTGTGCTTATACAGACATCTATACCGCATTGTTCTTATAGCAACAAAGTCTACTCCGTTGAGTATTACAAAGGAGCTGTTGTTTCAATATTTTCCAGTTGACTAGCACATAAAAATAACAATACAGCATTTAGGTTCTGTTTAGCCTAAAGGGATCTGATGGTTTGTCGTCAGGAGTTTAGTCTAGTATGAAGTAGTGGACATACTGCCCTTCACCAAGCCAAGACTAGCCAATAATAGTGCAGTGCCCATGGTATGCAAGTGATACAGGGATGGATTTCAAGCTAACCCACGCAACCTATCCCAGTTCAGTGATGGAGTGGAGTCTGGACCAGTTTATTTATTGTGAAATCCGTTCCAATCTGGTTGCTGTTTTCAATGAACGTGAGTTGCAGTGCCTGTGGTCCCAACGCCAGGTGTCAAATGGGTTTATGTATTTAGGTTTAGTCGCATTTATACTTTTAATGTTTGTTTGTCGCACCACGTTCTTGGGGCCTAAGCCATTTCAACTTAATGTTGTGCCTGGTTCTTGAGATAATCGAGCCCCACACAGGCAGAGATTTCTGGATTCATCATTAGATGAGCTGGTTAGCCATACTTGCTTTCTATCAGCACTGGGGTAGCCCAAGCTTTCTCTTAGAACAGTTCTGGGATACGGCTAACTTCAGGCAAAGCTCACAAGCAGACAAGAAAACAAGATCACTATCCAATGTTTTATTACAAATGTATATCTATTTTCAACACTAATGCTCCAATGTTGACTCAGTTTATTGTATAGATTCAGAATAGGAGCTTTGCTCCTGTTCCAAACAATAAAGTTGCAGTGATTTCCTCTTGCTATGATCCCTTTAGGTTCTAAATCTAACCTGGCCCTTCACATTCCTCAGGTTTACAGCTGAAGTCAGTGACATTACTGTATAAAGTGAATTCAAATATGAGAAACAGAGTCCCCAATTTTGGTCTGAACTTCTGCTATTGGCTCTAGCTCAAATTTGATTGACAGTGGTTTCACAAAATAAGCCAAGATGGAAGGCCTGCCTCACTGAATGTGACATTCCACTGGCACTGAGCTGTCTGTGTTGCTAAACAACTCTCAGAGGGCCTCATTAGCTTACACAACATGTTTATTGAGGACAAAAACATCTTACCTATTGTACCTTTAATTTTTTAAAGATTACCCTGAATCCCACTATCATTGTTGGCACTGCTTTCACAAATCAAACTGTTAAAACAGGGATAACGCCATTTTCAATAACGTTGGATGGAAGGTTCTTAGGAGAACCAAGGTATGTTCCAATCCAGAACACCTGTGCGCCAAAGCTTAAGATCCCCCAAGTGCATCTTGTACTGCCGTTTAAATTAATTGCTTTTGTGTGGCTGTTTCTTTTATTAACCTGTAAGAATATTACACAAGTTAAAGAAAGTGCTGCAAAGTTTCCATGTTTATAAAGTGCAAGGTCCTTTTCAAATAACCATGAGTGCAGTGAGATAAAATGAGACCATGCCTTACTCTGAAAATGTCCATAATTAAAGACATGACAAGCTCAGCATGATGCTAATTATAGCTAAATGACTTCCTCTCATGTTTGCTGTGGCTTCATCCTATCTCGACAACATAAATCTGGAATACATTACACCGTTAAATCACACATAGAAATTACAAGTAACAAATGCAAGAACAGAACTTTTTAGAATGAAACATATTGCTTGGATTTCAGAAGTGGGGAGCTAACTGGGGTTTGATTGGTGCCAGTTTGACTCCCTCAGTGGGTGTTTTGATCTACGTGCCCTGTTGTGCCCTGGCAAAGAGGAGCAGGGGTCTGGTCTGCAGAGAGGAGCAGGGGTCTGGTCTGCAGCGTTCACAAACCTTTGAAGGCTGTGGATTCTGCCCTGACCCATACATCCATGTCATGTGAACTCAGAGAGTTGCTCAGACAAGCTAGCCGACCGGAGCTGTGTGAAGGCTCACCCTTCTTTCTAATCTAAAACCAAACAGGAGTCGAAGGACTTCAGTGAATGTGCACGAAACTTCGTGCAAAACAGTGAACATGGCTTTGGACAGTTTCCAAAGCCATCCACAGTTTCTGAGATGTGTATGAATGTTAAAGTCAGCTGAAGAAGTTGCATGTTGTAACCGTTGTCCACAAGATGGGACGGTGGCCCAGTGCCTTGCTCTGTCGCCTCATTGCAAGAAGGTCCTGGTTTCAATTCCCACTTGGGGCACTGTTCAGTGGTGTTTGAATGTTCCCACATGGGTTACCTCTGTGGAAAAACCCCAGTGAAAACATGCAGAATAGATAACTCTCCAGGACATGGTTGAGCACTTGGACTCGGTTGCCTTGAGATAACCAATCACTGCTCCTGGCTGCCCTTGGAGGAAGGATAGCAGGATGGAGAAAAGCATAGAGGGACATTCATTGGTAGACATGTTTGTGTGTGTGTTCCCTGCGTGCGTGTATGTTACATCGCAGAATCAATAGATTCTTCTTCTAGAGCTTGGTAACAAAAGTGTCCAAACAGGTACTTTATTTTAAGAGCACAAAATTGCTATTTGAGGCCATAGCGCTCAACTTACGGAAACAAATAAAAACACCTAATAAGTGTGAACATGGGAAGTAATGGAATCATAGGCTCTTGAATTCCCTGACTTTTTGGTGAGTCAAAGATACAATGCACCTAAGTACAATAAGCTTGGGACTGGTTTTTCTGCAAGTCCTCAAAGTGAGTTCTCTGAAGCAGGCTATTAGGCCTGATCTTACTTAGATCTTGCATGGGTCCTCGGCCTGGGCGTATGACGCTGTGTCCTGACAGCCTGGCTCCAGTCTCTCTAATACGTGCTAATTGCATTCCCTCCTCCTCGGTGGATGAGAGGAATGTGGCTGTTATTCTGGTGGCCAGGCCCATCAGCACATTCCTCTGGCCACAGTCAAAACATGCCTGCAGGAACCCAAAAGGTGTGAGGCACGCTCTTGAACAAACAGAACCCACTCCTTGAGCCAGAGGATTTTTGGTATGGGGGGTTGGGGAGGGGGGGGGGGGTCAGGAGTTATGTGTGTATGGGTGGATGTGTGTGTTTGTGTGTGTGTGGGGAGAAGGGGATTTCAGAATTTCAGCTTTTGTTCAAAACTTTTCTTTCAGGTTGGATCCAAGGAGCAGGTGCTGGGTGCTTTAGATGAAGGTTTGACCCAGAGCTGGAGGGTTTGCACACAGAGTCCAGCCAATGCCAACTGGCTACTTGAGGTGCACTGCAAAGACATAATACAAGACCCACATCAAGATTCCACTTCATAGGAAAGGTGGACATACACCTTTGATATCACATACAGTTACACCTGTGTATGTGCTTCAGCATTTTACTTGTAAAAAAAATGGGAGTTTGTGAAGAAGTTTTAGTTTGGATGCCACAATGTCTTTTATTGAATTTTTAAGAACAGTTCTTGCCTTCCTCCAATCTAATCGCATCTCAAGACTTCAATTCAATCTAAAAATGACTTAAGTATATACCTCGGTAGCAAAACAGAATTTAGACTAACCATCCATGGCCGTGATCACAAGCTAACAGTGCTGTAGGAAAACATCAATTTAACTTTAAAAGAAGGAAATAGGAACAGTACATGCTTATCAAAATGTGTTACACCGGAATTGCACACTTTGCTCCCGTTCCAAACATTACACCGAAACGCGATTTCCTGGATGTTTCCTGGTGTTCCTAAAAGAAAAGGGTCTAGCCTGCTCCCTGATAGGCCGCCTCTCCAGGCAAAGGCATCGCTCTTGTTACTTATCTGATCCAAGGAGGTAATGGTTTAGAACTTAGATGTTTAAAGGCGGAACCAGAAGAACTTTGAGTTCTGTTCTTGGTCTCCCAGCCGTGGGTAGAGATAACAGCTTCACAGCGGTTGGTTCCAGCCCCTGGATGCCACAGTGGGAAACCCCTTTGGTGTTTTTGGAAAAGCCTTTAATGGGGGATAACCGTGGTGTTACAGTAAATGTGAAAAGTCCTGGGTCAGTCACCATGGCAACAATGGGCTCGATAACAGTCAGGCACCTGAAGGCCATGACCAGACTGGCACCAAGGAGCAGGATTATCAGAATAAAGAGATAAGTCAGCCATGATCACAAGGCCTTGTGGTCTGGTGGCATTTCCAGGCATGGCCTCTGTGAACTGGGATGGTGATGTGGAACAGATAGGAGGGGACCAGAGGTGTAAAGGCCTAGGTTTGGAAAATTGGCTCCTCAATGCACCTGATGTCACAAATTAGCTCTAAGAGCGGTGCTGACAAGCAGATCTGTATGATTGGAATCAGCTGGCTCAGTGCATAGAGGGAGACACAGCAGGGTTTCTATATCCTGCAACCTCTGTGATGCACAGCTGGAAAGAGAGGGATTTCAAAGTTGTTGTAAGTTTTCACAATTGGATTGTTGTAAAATTGTTCTGCACACCTTTTGAGGGGAAGAGGAAGATATTATGCTGACTTTTCATGTTCTCTTAGACAGAAGAGAAGCAGAAAAGTGAAGTGGATCAGAAAGACATGGCTGGAACTTCATGGGTAATGGAATTTTTTTTCTGGGCGGGACCCTGAGGGAGATGGGGTCAGGTTGCAAAGGGGGTGGTAGAGATGTGGACAGAAGCCTGGTGCTGTAAAAAGAGATATCATTCTAGAAAAAGAGACGGAAGAGAAATCATTACAATTGGGGAGCAGGAGGGTCTAAAATGTATTTCCTGTTTTCAAGGGGGGGACTAAAACAGTTTGAGAACCACTGCTCAGATCACTGCAACCTCCACTCTGCTATCTGAGAACCGAGTTTATCTGAGGCTGTGGTCTTGTGTCCATGTGTAGACTCTCTCATGCAACACATGGACTGTCCTCAATAGTAATTTGTCCAAATCAAATGCAAGTGGGAACGCTTTATACTTACTTTGAACTTGACTCTAAATTACAGGCTTCTGAGATGATGGCTGCATGAGAACCACATCTCCACGCTGCTACGAGGAGAACCTCTCATACTCGCTCATCTCCAGACTCTGAGTTTTATTTAGCTTGGTCATAGTTTGCTCTTCATGACCAATGGCATTTCGTTGGCTTAAGAGATGTCTGGTTGGGATGTAAACGACAGCTTCAAAAGAATTACTGTATCACGGCACTACTGTTTAAACGGCTAACTGGTATGCTGGGTGAATATTTAAAATATGACTTTTGGCTTTCAAGTTTAGTATAAGCTAAATGTATATGCAGTCCATAAGTTGAGGAATCGTTTCGATTCAGTGAGGTGTTGCATAACCCCTTCTCCCGGCATACTTTTCCCATGAATCTGTTTCCTCACCCATCTCTAATCCTGTCCTCACCCTAGAGAGAACACCAGCACCACACTGTTACATAAAGCTCGGCCCATGGACTTTCCCTGGGATCCAGGCACTCCTGTGCCACATCCTATGGAGGCTCGCTCAGTGCCTCAGGTTGTTTGGATGCAATATATATAAAAGAACATATTTGAGTTGGTTTCCTGAACAGATCCAGGATCATGCCCTGGGTCAGATCCGACCTCTGTAGCCTGCTTGGCTTTTCTCCACATAAGATACTTTTTAATATAGGAGCAGGCTCAGTCGCTCACAGCACAGCAGAGGCTGTGGTGTGTGTGTCCCTATCTCAGACCCGGCCTTTCGGCTGCCCTGACAGACGAGTTGAAAAGCCAACGCTAATATTCTCACTATCCCTCTAACCGTGTCCCCTGTGACCCCCCCCCCCCCACCACCACCTACCCCCCACTTGTCCCACAGCTCTCTCTATTGAATGGTGTGCAACTTCACCGCTTCAGAGACGGGAGGGCAGGAGGGGAGTGCATTCCAGAGGTGTTGCTGTGGTGACCAGTGCTGAGGCAGGGTTGGTCCGTATCGGACAGGTGATGCGATCAGCCCGGTGTTTGAAGCCCGACCCAATAGAGGGTCTTGGGTTATGCACAGAACAATACCTGCTCCCCCCTCTCCCCCTTTTCTGTCTAACTCCCCCTCATCTCCCCTCCTTCTTAGCTCTCTCTCTCCCCCTGAACCCCCATTCCCCCCCACCCCCTTGCTTTAACATGAGAAAGTTGCCGGCCTCCTTCCCTGCAGTGAGGACTGTCAGGCTAAGAAGAGAAAGATCCAGTTTGAATCGACAGCTGTGCTTATCCTCCCTGGGTGTTTTAAACATGATTTACTCTCAACCGGAGAGACTAGCAGGGAGATGGACAGTGGAGAGAACAGGGGGAGAGCGATCGTCAATGCTTGGCTGGTGTTGTGTGTGTGTGTGTGGTTGTGTATGTGTGTGTGCACACATCTATGTACAGTATGTGTGTGTGTGTAGTTGTATGAATGAAAGTGTGTGTATGTATATACAGCAAATATTAAGGATATTTATATGTGTGTGTGTCTTTAGGTTTATATATATTTATGTTGTCTGCATTCCTCCTCCTTTGTGTGTGAACTGCTCCGCGTTCACACACACGTTCACACTAGCACACACAGCTGAGCTAAACCCAGCCTGCCTGGGATGCTGATGGGAGTTCCTCTCTTGAACCTTTTGTTCGTAAAATTGTTTAAAACAGGCCTCTCACGGTCAATACCTGGGAGGTTTCAAGTAAGGATGTTTTGTGTGTGTGTGTGTGTGTGTAAGAGTGTATCCATGCCTGTGTGTGTATGTATGTACGTATGTGCTCTTGTGTGTGTTCCTGTAAGTGTGTGTATGTGTACGTCAGGGGAGAGCCATGGTCCAGATCATTTTCTGGTTCAGTCAAAACAATTGAGGGAAGCCCTGTGTTCTGCCGCTGTCTCCTCGTCTCCACCCGTCGTCTTCCCACAAGCCTTTTGTGAGAGCCAGCAAAAAGGGAAGCAAATTAACTTTCTCATATCCTTCCTGTCAGTTAGTTCTCAAAGCCACCCCCCTCTCCCCATTGGTCCTGGGTGTCCCCTCTGCTGGGACCAGTAATAGGGAAGCACACTCCTAGATCCAGCTTTCTCAGACAATAGAGGCCCTCCAGTGGGGTGGACTGCGGGAATAGCTGGTGAGCAGTTTCCTGGACAAACGGGTGAGACTCATCGAGATAAGGGAGCCTTGATAACCTTTCATGTGAGGGAGGCCACGGCGCTGTTGTTTCAGGAGCCAAACTTGAGTCTCACCCACGTCTGAGTCTGGAGAGAAACAGAGCGGCGATCGAACGCCGCGAGAATAAAGAGACCAACCGCGTGATCGTCTCTCCGCCAAAACGGGACACGGGGTCCGTCCGAGGCGGGGAGAGATCACGGGTTCTCGTAAAGAACGAAAAGCATACTGTTAATAATGATCCGAAGTGTTCTGTAGAGAGCGCAAAGGTTGGGGGGGGGGGGGAGTGGGCTGTCAGATGCAGTAGGTGGTATCTATAAACACAGGAAACCGACACCCTGTGTGTGCAGTATCTCCTCCTGCTCTCCCTGGGATCCCCAGCTGTCCTCGCGCTCCAGATGTGTCCGCCCGCTGGGCGCTGGGCTCCGGTGGACCTCGCTCTGCGGGAGGGGGGAGGAGCAGGGCGGGACGGCCGCGTGGCACCCAGGGGCGGGTCACGCCACTATGTTGACCAAGTACAACTGGAAGAATCCTGAGTTCTGTTGTTCCAGTCGTATAGATCCGTTCGAAACAGCACGAGAGAAAGGGGGGAGTTGGGAGAAGGAAGAAGAGGAGAGGAAGATAGATAAAGAGAGGGGGCGAGGGATGGAGAGAGAGACGGAAAGAGAGAAGGATGAGGAGAAAGAGAGAGAAAGACAGAGATAGAGAGAGACATTGAGAGAGATAGGGAAGGTTAACCAGAATGGGTGTACCTTTGCATCAACAATAAAGTGTTTCCCCAGGTGTTTCAGGAAAAACACCCATGCCAGAAATGCCCGGACCCAGTCTGCTATAGGGGGATGAGAGGAGCAACATCAACAGGACTCGTGTGTGTGTGAGAGGGTTAGAGAAACACAGAGCCCCAGCAGGACTCTGACCGTGACCTCATGACCCAGGCCCCCCATGACCCCTCAAACCCAGGCATCACCCATAAGACCAACGTGTAGATCCTATGCGTTCTCCTCCTTTGCACTTCTTTGTTTACAGATTGGCACTTGATATTGATGTCACGAACAGTGAACGTTTTCTTGTCCATGGGTTGGATTTAGGTTGAATTTCGAAAAACGTTGGATGTCGTTGGATTGTTCTGTATTCTGCTTAGGAATGTGCGTTCACATTTTAGACACCAAACTTGAGTGCAAAGCACATTGTCTTTATACATACAATTCTGACTTTGCTGTCAAACCCTTTGGTTGGCCAAAACATAGGTTGATTGGTGTATATATGTACTACTAGGCCTGTAGATACATTATCAGTCATGTAGATACATTATTAGGCCTGTAGAAACATTATCAGTCGTGTAGATGCATCAGTAAACAGATTGGGCACAGATTGGGTCTGATTGGTCCGTATGCACATCAGTAGTGGTCCATTCCTGGCCAGAGGCCCAAGGTAGCAGAAGGAGCTGACATCCCTGCTGCTGGTCTATAAAAGTTATCCAGACTGCGGAGGAGCGGCGGTGTGTTCACGCCTGGCTTTCTCTCTCTCTCACCTCCCATTCCTCTCTGTCTCTCTCTCTCTCTCTCTCTCTCTCTCTCTCTCTCTCTCTCTCTCTCTCTCTCTCTCTCTCTCTCTCTCTCTCTCTCTCTCTCTCTCTCTCTCTCTCTCTCTCTCTCTCTCTCTTTCCTCTCCAGGTTTCTCTGTCCGCCCCTACTTCTCTATCTCTCTCTCCACAGTTCTCCTTCTCTCTCACCTCTATTCTGTCTCTCTCACCCCCCAGTTCCGTCCTCCCCCAAGTTTTCTCCTCATCCCAGTTGTCTCCCCCCAGTCCCCCCCCTTCTCCACCGGCTCCGGCTCCATGTGTGTTCTGCATCCTCCAGAAGTATCCTGGTTGTTTCTGACAAACATGTGTTGACAAATAGACGTGGCTCTGGACACAATTATGATGTGGTTTGTTGCATTTTTACAGTCAACAGACTGGGTTTTCTGTGAAGCCGCCCAGTGCAGCGTATACACATCACATCCAGACTACATACACAACTCCAGGAGGTGGTATTAGCATGTTAATCTGTAGTGTAACCTGAGGTTTTATCAGATTCTTTGTATATTATCGTTCACTGATCAGAGACAACTGTTATTGTAGTTGTTGCGCCCACGCATTCTATGACATATGGGGAAATCTTTCAACATTTCACCAAAAGAGTTCTAAGGTATCAGGCCTGTGTCTTCTCCTAACCCCAACCAGTCTGACGTTTATGTGAACTCCTAATATTCACTCTACCCATAATCCTTGAACCTTCAACTCAGGCCAAAAATCAAAGTAGTGAAAACCGTGTTTCCTGTCCAACATATTAAAATACTTCCCTGAGTGTCGCCTGGTTCACACGACTGAGGCCCAGGTGTCACGGGCAGGCGTGGGCGCCTCTCAGAGTCACTGCTACCATTGTGACGGGTAACAATGGGACCCTCTGGCTTGAGAACCACAAAGTTGTCTTTATTGTTCCTCTGCAGGATGTCCTTCAGGAACACGTCAGGAGAGGTAAGGGGAAGGGCACATGCCGTATGTGGGGAGGAAAGGAGGGAGAGGGAGCGAGGAACGGAGGACGGATGGAAGGAGAGAGGCTGGCACGGTGTGTGCCTGGTAGGGAGGGAATGAGGGAGGGAAAGAACAACAATGCGCTGAGAGGGGGAAAAAGAAGGGAGTGATGGAGGGATGGAGAGAGGGCCACTACATTACAAAAACCATTACAAAAGGAAGGAGGGAGGGAGGAGGGAGGGAGGGAAGGAGGGGAGGGAGGGAGGGAGGGAGGAGGGAGGGAGGGAGGGAGGGAGGGGAGGGAAGGAAGGAAGGAAGGAAGGAAGGAAGGAGGGAGGGGAGGGAGGGAGGGAAGGCAGGCAGGAAGGAAGGAAGGAAGGAAGGAAGGAAGGAAGGAAGGAAGGAAGGAGGAGGGATGGAGGAGGGAGGGAGGGAGGGAGGGAGGGAAGGAGGGAGGGAAGGGAAGGAAGGAAGGAAGGATGGATGGATGGATGGAGGGAGGGAGGGAGGGATGGAGGGAGGGAGGGAGGAAGGGAAGGAAGGAAGGAAGGAAGGAAGGAGGGAGGGAGGGAGGGAGGGAGGGAGGGAGGGAGGGAGGGAGGGAGGGAGGGAAGGAAGGAAGGAAGGAAGGAGGGAGGAGGGAAGGAGGGAAGGCAGGAAGGAAGGAAGGAAGGAAGGAAGGAAGGAAAGAAGGAGGGATGGAGGGAAGGAAGGAAGGAAGGAAAGAAGGAGGGAGGGAGGGAGGGAGGGAAGGAAGGAAGGAAGGAAGGAGGGAGGGAGGGAGGGATGGAGGGAAGGAAGGAAGGAAGGAGGGGATGGATGGAGGGAGGGAGGGAGGGGAGGGAGGGAGGGAGGGAGGGAAGGAAGGAAGGAGGGAGGGAGGGAGGGAGGGAAGGAAGGCAGGCAGGCAGGCAGGCAGGCAGGCAGGAAGGAAGGAAGGAAGGAAGGAGAAAGAGAGGGAGGAACCAACTTTAAAGTAATCTTCTTCGAAGGCACAAAAAAAAACGACTATGCTCAGTGACTTGCTAGGACCTGAGTTGTGTGTGTGTGTGTGTATATGTGTGTGTTTTTAATAGAGAGTGAGTGTTCGTGTGTGTGTGTTTGGGGCAGTCCATGAGAATACACACTAAACAGAGGAGATAATGACATAGACAGAGACCTACAGTTTTGTACAGCTAATACGATGAACAGTGATCCGTGAGGACCAGAGCCAGATTGTCACAACACACTATCTTCCCATACCTCAGGGCCTGTTCACTGGGCTGGAAGCTGGGCAACCCCCCCTGCCTGCATGGGACCCCCTACCAGGCTCCAAACCCCCACTCCCCTTCACCACACAGACTTCCACCAGGAGTCATTATACAACCTGTTATCACTGCACCGATAAAAAGGCACAATATGTTCTTTTACAGTCAGAGGCAGCCCAGAGCCTTAAAAATAAGATTGAAGGGGATCTACTGTATTTATCCACGAATCATGAGCAGACCAGGCCAGCCATTGAGAAAATCTAGCTCAAAGCAAGTTGTTAGACTAAACATATTATTAACAGCAAGTACAGTATATATACACACACACACACAAATAGCCATTAAAAAACAATAGTCCCCTCTTTCATGAATCCCACGGACCAGAAAAAATACATTTCTAAACATGTACCAGTCTGTCACCCTATTGAACCTTACATTGTCAAAGATATTTTGTACACTTCCCTTATTTATTATCTGTGACAATGCAACCTTCAATGTAGTCACCTCCCAGTCTCCCTCCCTCCCTCCCTCCCTCCCTCCCTCCTGTCTCTCTGCCTGCCTGTCTCCCTGCCTGCCTGTCTCCCTGCCTGTCTGTCTCCCTGCCTGTCTGTCTCCATGCCTGTCTCCCTGACTGTCTCCCTGTCTGTCTCCCTGCCTGTCTGTTTATGTCTCCCTGCCTGTCTGTTTATGTCTCCCTGCCTGTCTTCCTGCCTTCCTGTCTGTCCACGACCTTCCCTGGCTGTCTGTCTGCCTGCCCTCGTTGTTTTCTTATTTTTGGAACATCAACATGTGGTTTCTTCTGGTTGCTGTTGTGTGTTAATGATGCCTATCAGGACGTCACTGCAATTAATACCCAGGAATGGAGGGAGGGATAGATGGAGGGAAGAATGAAAGTATAGAAGGAGGGATGGAGAAAGAGAAGGATGGAGGAACGGAGGGAAGGGGAAATGGAGGGATTGAGGGCCAGACAGATGTAAGAAAGGCTGGCAGGGTGAGTGAGTGAAGGGAGGGGCGGATGGATGGAGAGACAGATGGAGAGCTGGAACGACAGAAAGGGGCAGTAAAAGAGTCTGGAAGGCCATTAGAACAGGAAGTGATCTGTAACTGTGTTACAGTTCTTGAGGCAAGGCATAGAGGAGAGACGCATGTGCGCAACCAGCCTAAACAACACACATACACTCACTCACACACACACACACGCACACACAAAAACAACCACAGACAGACACACACGTCACACACAGCATGTGATTTGGGTCTGACTATGTATTTAAAGTGACTTGTGTGTGTGTTTGTTTCTGTGAAGTGGATGCGTGTTTTGGGTGTGTTGGATGTGTGTGATGTGTGCGTATGTGTTTCTGTCTCGGTGACAGTGAGAACAGTGCTGGGTGGGCTAAGTGAAGTGGATGAAACAATCTCTGTTGTGATGTCAACTCAATTACCTCCTTCCAACGCTGAGGCAGCAGCAGCTCTAAACAGCCATTACTGTCCTACCTATCATCACCTCGCATCACCCTGATCATAATGTTTATCTCCAGTCTGGGTCTTACCTAAGCAGACATTAGAGTGTTTTCCCGGCGGGCTGAGGAGAGAAGGGGGAAAGAAAAGGAAAGAAGAAGAGGAGAAGAGATGGAGAAGAGAGGAGAACTACAGTACAATTACCCATTGGACGATACACAGACCGCTAATGACAGCTGGGAAGGAACGAGGAAGAGGAGGAAGATGAGAGGAGGAGGGAGCAACCGCCATCTTGTCCTCAGAACACACAGGAACGTGACGACGAGGAGGATCCCACGTCTAAAAGAAGCAGTGACCTCGAAACCTCGCAGATAAACAAGATAAAGACAGAGCCCGACCAACAGGGAGCGACCGAACATCAAGCTCTCTATCTTCAGACCTGGCCTCCGACTGCCATTTTGAAACCAGGAGAAAGTGCTGGTTGAACATTCTAGAACTGTCTGCTTTGCCCAGCAGGGTGTCACCAGTCTTTAGGGAGTGGCAGAGTTTCTCCCTTAATAAAACAGTAGCTACTGTGGTGGAACACACATACTGTGATACTGTGATCTGATACAAGGTAACATTATATATGTTCCATGTGTGGAGCAGAGGAGATTATTAGCTGAGGAATCATTCCTTTTCTAGGAGTGGGAAAGAGACCAAGAGCTGGAGAGAGAGAAAGAGAAAGCTGGAAAGAGAGCTGGAGAGAGAGAGAGAGAGAGAGAGAGAGAGAGGGAGAGAGAGAGAGAGAGAGAGAGAGAGAGAGAGAGAGAGAGAGAGAGAGAGAGAGAGAGAGAGAGAGAGAGAGAGAGAGAGAGAGACTGTAAAGAGTGAGAGTGGTAGATGGAGGAAGAGAGAGAGACAAAGAGTCTCAGACAAAAATAGAGAAAGAGACAGAGAGAGGAGAGAAGGAGCAGGAGAGAAAGGAAATGGGGGCGCTGAAGAGAAAGAGAGATGCTCTGTATGGATCTAACCCTTGCTGCTCTTTCATGTCAGAACAACATAGGTGGTGTCCACAGAGAAAACAGAACAGATACACAGTGTTGTAGTATTATTATCATCTGTCGGCCACTGCAGGTCTCTCTCCGGTCTCTCTCACGGTATCACTAGCACCGCTGGAAGGGAGCGAGCCAGGACCAGGGATGGGGAAAAAAAACAGAAATGCAATCTGAACCAACACGATAACAGTGACCTCCTTCACCCCTCTTTTACCCTCCCTCACCCTCCCACACCCTCCCTCACTGCTCTCCTTCCCTCACAAACACCATGACTCCATCACCCCCCCCCCCCCCTCCCGACAGACAGGGTGTGCCTCCTGCTGCTCCAGCTGCTTATTCGGGGTAATAACAGGTATCCTTCGGCCTCATAGATGGCTTCACAAACATGCCTGGCTTCTGGTACACCTCCCCTCTCCTGTGTGGATACGCGTCCTTTTATCAAGGAACAGAAAGTTCACTTGAAATGCAGAGCACCACGTAACTGACCGCCTCAATGTCCATGACTCTCCGTCGTTGCGCCCCCGCCCCCCCCCCCCCCACACACACACACACTTGGCCCCATCATCTCTCCAGTCTTGTTATCAGTCTGAAAAACATCAGAGATGAAATGAATGGAACCCAGTAACTGCTTGTTTAGGCAGCGAGTCAAACCAAACACACGACTCAACCTCACAATGTAGCAGAAATAATCGCATCAAGTCCATTTACTTGTTTTTTTACTGAGCCTCTTAAAACCACTTTTGGCTGCCAGGGTTTTGTTTTGTAACATAATTTATCAGTTAATATGGCCTTATGATTGTGAAAACATCTTGTCATACATTGTGGATAAATTATTACATTAACTTGCTTCAACTTTGTGACAAAATGTTTTGATTGGATAATTGAATTAGTGTCATCTCAGACACTCTCACCAATTATTTGGGACATGAGGGTTGGGACATTAGGCCTTCGAGTTAACAAACTGAAAATGTCATATTCCGGTCAACAGTAAATAAGATTATTTTCTAATCTATTCGAAGATGTTATCAGGAAGGCAGACCCCCCCTATAAATGTGTGTGTGTCTGTTTATGTGTGTGTGTGTGTAGGGGGGCTTGTTGGAATCTCCTCTCTCCCTCCTGGTGATTGCCTCACAGCCTAACCCCAAAAGGCTAATCAAATAGCTCACAACATGACCGTGTGTGTCTGTGACCAATGACACGTACTGTGAAGTGAAGCTGGGATTCACCTCGGTCTCTCTGATCAACTTACAGTCCAGCCCTGCTTGTGTATGGATAACTGAAGTGGTTAGAGTACTTACAACACACATACACACATGCATGCAAGCACACACAAAGAGAAACAGATGCACAAACACAAGGACATTCTCAGAGACAGAGCTGTAACTAAGTCCTGACGGGTTAGGAAAGATACAAAAAAAGTGACTACGGTTTATAAGACACCGACTTAGGTTATGCTTCGGTCCGACAGATAAAAGTGGGGTGCTTGTGTTGGAGTTTGGCTGAGCTGTATCTTGTCAGAAACACACGTCCAGACTCATCCTCTTCCATATCCTCCACTACAGATGACATGAATACTGTAAATGAACATGGTCATATCCAGCGGTTCATCTCTGTCCTCCCATATCCCTACTACAGGGCTACTATCAGATATAAATCAAATACATGGGGAGGAAAAGGACGTGTCTGTGTGCGTGGTGTGTGTGTGTGTGCATCTGGGACAGAAGTGCAAACATACCAGATGAGGCAGTCATGTGTCTATTTCCTGCTGTCTCTGGCCGTAGCCCACTGCTGACGTGCATGGCGTGTGTGTGCGAAGCTCAGATGAACTGAGGTTGTGTGGAATCATCATTTTCCTTTTGCCTCTTCAAACTCAAAGCAAATACTTTCAGCTGTGGTGTGTGTCTGCGTGTGTTTACGCCAACGAGAGAAACAGACACAGAGTGAAAGAGAGCACATCTCTGAGTCCTCACACGTGGGTCCCCAATTTCCTGACTCTCCCCCTTTTGCTCCTCCTCTGGATGCTCTATATCCTCTCGAGTCTGTCAGGGGCAGTGTGTGTGTGTGTTTGTGCGTTATATCAGCAAGTTGAAGCCACAGGTCATGGGAGAGGTGCTCTGACACTGAGAAGGACACAGAGAGGTCAGCGGAGAAGGCCTGTTTGTTTACTAATCTGATAGACGTGGAAGCATGGAGGCCAAGCCGAGAACGATGTACGTGTTTTTGTCACTACGCTTTACTCTGCTCTAGAAAGTACGCTGTTTTTGGCTTATTTTAACAAGCGGTGAAAATGTAATTAAAATATTTGTTTGTCCGCCCCAGATTTAAATGAAAGCGACCAGGGCTTTTTATGACAGCTTTTTCTCGCCATAAAGTTTTGGAGTCATGACTAATTGCTTGTTTAGTGCTTGGAAAACAAAAATACACCCGTACTGTACAAGTCAGCGGTAGTCCGTGTGTGTGTGTGAACCCCTCCCTTGGGTGCCACACTGACAATCATTTACATTTATCACTTTGTCATGTTGTTCCCTTCTACACAGCTTGTAGTGTATGGGGTACATGTAGAATACATGTTTTCAGACAAAGGTATTTCGAATATTTTGAAAGATATTATGTTTGTATTGTTTATTTGTATGTTGTTCGTATGTTTATTGTTGCTTACTATTGTTACTGTTGTATTGTCTGTATATACTGTTGTTGATTACTTATGTTGTTTACTATTACCATTGCTCCTGTTGCTTATATGTTCAAAAAATAGATTTGGTTAGGGTTAGTTGATTAAACCTTTATTGATCCTTGAGGTGAAATTGCAGCAGAAACACTGGACCTTCTGAAACCACTAGCACAGCACCATATTAAGCTTTGACCTTGGAGATGTATTGCAGTCAGAAAGACTAACATAGGGTACGTGAAAACAAGCTTGGTTCTACTGTCGCTATTAGAGCTGTACAAACCAGAAAGTTAGCTTAAACAGTAGATCTTGACAGCTGTTGCGTAGCAACCCAGTGGGAGTTAGAAGGTTCGTACATCTAGTACTGTAAGATAACCAGTCCCACACATCAGAACACGCCGCAACCTTATAACCCCTTCCTGTTGATGCTCCGCTCAGGTCCGCGACGGGCCCTGATTTGTCTGCTTCCCACGTTGACACAAATATACCTCGGGCCCTGTCACTTCCTGAGTGGAAGGGCAGAACAATGACCAACATGTACATCAACAAATAGGAACTGTGTTCTAGAACCCACAGGAAGTCACACCTCTGTGACACCAAGTGCTAGGCTAACTTAGGCTAAGCTAACTCAGGCTCAGGCTCAGGCTACCAGTTCACAGTAGACTAACTCAAGCTATATCACAGACTAGTTAGAGAAGGCTAGGCTATCGTAAGCTGAATGCAGGCTAAGCTAGCAAAATTAATGTACCCTAGGCAGGATCAGGACACATCAGGTTATAGCTTTATTATACAGCACTGAAAGTCAGTGTACATGTGCACATTGTTTACCTCACATACAGTATATCATTGTAGGCAACAAAGTAAAGTGCTACCTCGGGTCAGGCAGAGAAGCTAGCTGCAGGTCAGTGTGCTCTGGTAGCCCCCAGAGCTATTTCAGACTGGGTTGAGGAATGTGGATGTCATCACGTAGCACTTGATCATCAAAATCAACATACACATGAACCCAGTAACCTCAATTGTACTGTGGGTGAGACATCATCAGAACCAAAAAAGAAGGGATACTGGAATAATTAGTCCAAGGTTTACTGTATTGTTCTTAGAGGAATGAATTTGAGTTCCACAGCTCACATGCATTTATTTAATGTAGTTCAATGTATCATAATGCAACAGAGTTGGTTTGGTGGCCTGTGTCCCTGTCCGAGGCCTCCAGTACAGGGGTGGGTTAGATTGCTGTGCTAACACACACACAGCCATGCTTCTGCTTGATGAGTTAGCACCATGGTTTTTATGGTGATTTCAGTTTTATTTCAGTTTTGGAAGAAAAGGGAATACTTAAATACCGATAACTGATGACTCGGCAGTGACTTGCAAATTTGGCATGTGCCTCACATTCTGCTGACTCTTTACAAAAAAGAGAACAGTAAATGCTGGATGTTGGAATTTATGTATGTTCTCCTGAGTGTCCTAAAACTGCTACACATGTTGCAGAGGAATTTGAGGGCCAGGTCAACATTACAGTGTTGCTTTTCTACTTGAAAAAAATCAATACCTCAGTTTCCTTCTTAATAAAATCCAGATATAAGGAAATGTTTGTTGTGTCATTTCACTTTGCAAGCAAAGTAATTAACTTGACTTTAGAAAGTGTCACATGCTGTCTGGGAAGTCCTTTGTCTAATAAAAACACAGACTTAGCTCCTGTCACGAGAGTAACCATCCTGCATTCTAATTAGGCCCACTCTAGTACTGGTGCATACTGATGAGCGGTAAACACCACAGCATATGGGCAGCACATTGTCCTACTGAACGGGTGCTGTTTGTCTAATTAAGACCAAGTGAAACGAACAGACATAGGCTTACAGGTTGTGTAGTGCAGAAACCCGATGTCAAAGTCGAAGTGATAGTTGTTTTCGTTAACCTCTGCAGTATTAGGCGCTGAATCAATAGATTTTGCACACACCCACTATCACACGTGCAAACACACACCCCTGTGTCCTCTTGTCTCGTCTTGTCTCTCCTCACTTCTCCTCTCCTTTTCTCTCCTCACGTCCCCTCTCCAGAAATGTTTTGCCAACACCCTTATTTCTGTGGGAATAACATTACGATATGAACATATTGATGAGGAGACTACACTCAAACTCCTCAGTAGATTCATGGAACAGGTGGATTCCTGCTGCTCCTGCTGTATGTGGTCAGGGTTGTGGCTGTCATGTGTAGCTGTGAAAACAAGGCTTTGTGAAGGAGGGCACTACCACCTTTGTCTGGCCCTTGCCGGAGAATCATGTGGTCATTAATGTGGATTAGCTCAGAAACACAGAGGGGTTGGCTTTTGATTTCCTCCAGGACTGACTTCCCTGGAGGGAGGGAGGGAGGGAGGGAGGGAGGGAGGGAGGGAGGAAAAGAGGGAAGGGGAGAAGAGGGGGCCTCTCATCTAACTCAAAGTGCCAGTCCCTGGGTGTCTGAAGCCTTCAGCTTCTCTCATATACAAAGGCAGCTTTTACTAAAGCATCAAGACTGTGAGCGGCTAGTCAACTGTCCATTACAGGGCCCTCAGAGTTACTGCCAGTTTGTATTTTTAAAGAGGGATAAAGAACGTACACCATGGTCGCCTGTGTCCCCTACCTCTCCCCTTTTTCCCTTCCTCCCTCCCTCCCCCCCACCCCCCTCCCTCCCCAACCTCAACCATGGCCTTTCAGAGTTGTTTAGCATCTAACAGGAGGGTGGCAGAACTTGGTTGTTTTCATTTGAAAATCATCGGCATGACTGGGCCATTTATTGTGTAAAACTAATCAAGTTTTATGTGAGAGAAATAACAATGTGTAATCTTGGTGTTGGGAGCTCTATCCTGAGGTCTGTGCAGGAGTCAATGGGCTGCCTGCTCCGCTGTTGTTCTCCTGTATGAGCCTCAGTATTTATGGGAGGATGAATGTGGATGAGGATGATGTCTCTGTGTGTGTGTGTGTGTGTGTGTGTGTGTATGTTTGTTCCTTTGGATGTGCGTCTGTGTGTGTAGACATGTGTTTTTGTGCTTCTTTCAGTATGTGTGTTTGCAGCTGTAGTAATTGAAGGTAATCTGGCCAGTCCTCTCATAGCCTTTTTGATTGAAGCCTGTGACCTCTTGTGGGAGTGTTCTACCCTGCCCTAAGAGGCTGCTCTGCCTGTGAAGTCCTACACCTTGTTTGAGACTGAGCCAGAGGGAGCTAGAGAGAGCGAGAGAGAGCGAGAAAGTGTGGGAGAAAGAGAGCGATAGGGAGAAAGGGGCGATGTAGAGAGTGGTTACTGAAGCCTGCTTTAGAGTTTAGAACAGCAGAAAGGAAAGGAGACCACATCGTACACAACAAACAGAATGTGGGGGAGAAAAGTGGGGGAGACTGAGGGGGAGGGAGAGGAGGAGATGGAGGTGGCTCACCAGCTGGTGAAGGACAAAAGAACAGTAGGTGAGACTTGTTTAGAGAAGTCACCTTTCATCCCCGATAGCCTATCCTATCATTTCAAATCCAAACACTCAAGAATGAGAACTGCATGGGCATCTAAGAGTTCTAAATCTAAACAAGCCATTGATAGTGGTTTTGCATGAACCAATCCTGGTTGCAAAGCCAGTATTTTTTATCTGGAGACTGGCTGTAACTATACTGCTGATTCAGGCTTGTTGCAGCATGTCAGACCAGGCCACAACACACCAACACAGACATACAGTACATAAACATAAATACATACACACTTGTGCAAGCACTCTCTCGCTCTCTCTCTCTTTCTCTCTCTCTCTCTTACTCGCTCACACACACAAACATGGGCAGCAGTTTATTCTGCAGAGTCAGTTTCTGTCTCCAGCCTGGTATTGATTGTCCTGTGGACACGCCAGCCAAAGGCAGTTAAAAATACCCCTGTGAACCAAACGAGGTGCAATTTGTTTGTTTCTCTTCAAGCTTGTAAAGTGGAACCATGTGAAGTCAGTCTTCTATCCACATAGACTTTTGCAAATAATTGGAAATCTCGATTTTTAGTTACCACATTTCAAACATAATTACAAGTTGCGGGCATTGTTTGTTGTGTGTGATGTGGTCTCCGCCTCTTCTTTTATTCTGTTTTAAACTCTGAAGGAAGCATCAGTAACTTTCTCTCTTCCTTTCTCCTTCTCTGGCTCTGCCTTTCTCTGTCTCTCTCTGTGTCTTTCACGTTTTCACGTTTCATCACGTCAAACAATGGCCTGATATTTAAACAAAGCCCAGAAAGTCAAACTCCAACCATATGCTGTTTACTCTGCTCTGAAACGATATTCATTATCTAGTGGATCATTTATTTATTGACGCATATCTTGTTCACACTGTGAGTTTTTTCCAGACGTACAGTTGAATGGACTTCCTTTTTCCCTAAATAAAGATTTAGTTCTTTCCGGTCATATAAACATTGAACAAGAAGTTTCACTTTCCAGGAAGAGGCAGTGTCCAGAAGGCTGTCAGGTGGTGAGACAGCTGGATGTCAAAGACAGCCAATCATCAGACCCTGGATGCTAAAACTCCTCTCCTCTCTTCTGCTCTCCAATCCTCTCAGTTCTTCTCCTCTCCCTTCCTGTCCTCTCTATTTCTCTCATCTCTTTTAATCCTCATCCAGTACAAGTCCTGTGTGATTGTAAAGGAACTCTTGAAGGGTTTTTGTGGTGTTTTGTTTTGGAAAATGGGGATTAGCTCTGTGTTACTTTCATTGCACTAATTCACCTCTTTCAAATGAAACATTTACATGCCTCCAGGAGTGGTTTAAACAAGGTAGATCTTGCTCTCAATGAAGACACCATACAAGGTCTGCGGCCATGCTGCAGCTGATTCAGAACACCACGCTGTTAGTACAGTCCTCAACTGTCAACCCAGAACATTTTTGGTATGGATGCAGGGACAGGGGTATGGATGCAGGGACAGGGGTATGGATGCAGGGACAGGGGTATGGATGCAGGGACAGGGGTATGGATGCAGGGACAGGGGTATGGATGGGGAGGATGGACAGATGGACAGAAGACGTGTGTTTGATGGATTGTTTTAACATGCATAGTTTAGCCTGCATGGGTAGTAAGGATGAGTCAATGGAAAGGAAATGTTCCTTGTACGACATGTCAAATCACCTCACATTCCAACGATAAGTGAACAGTAGATTTAATGTGCCAGTTATTTGAACACTGATTTGTTTACTCCGCTGAAAACCTCTCTCCTTTTAGAAAGTTGACTGAAGTGCACCCTTATGTTAGTGTTCCACCCTTCAGACAACTGTCCTTCTGTGGGAACATTAACTGTTCTGACACAGTGATGGATGTTCTCAGGAGATGAATCCAGAACCTTCTGAGAAAGAGAGAGAGCAAGAGAGAGGGAGAATGAGAGAGCAAGAGACCCTTCAAGGACACAACAGCCAAGAACACTTACGCTTGTTAAAGGGATAATTTCTTTGTTTCTGCTTCATGCTGACTGCACTCAGCAGAAACAGAAACCAGCTCTTTTAAACAGTCCTGTAAGAGCATTTAGGGTGAGAGGGAGGTGTGTTCTGCCCTCAGCCAGCCAGCGTGAAGCACTGGAGGAACATTCAGATAGGCATCACCCTCTCTGGAAGGTGGAGGGAGGGAGGGAGGGAGGGAGGGAGGGAGGGAGGGAGGGAGGAGAGAGAGAGAGAGAGAGAGAGAGAGAGAGAGAGAGAGAGAGAGAGATGCATGTCTAGTCTCCTAGCAAAAGGGGATATTGCAGAATGACTCCCAAGGCTTGATGTGTGGCTGGCTGGCTGGCTGGCTGTCATATTTGCAGGCATAATGGTGAGCTGGCTGATTGTCTGGCTGGTTTGATGGTAGGCTGGCTGAGTGACTGGCTTGATGGTAGACTGGCTGGCTTGTTGGCTGGCTGACTTGATTTCTCATCACTAGTGATTACTCTGGCCATTCCTGCGTGAGAGTTAGAGTTCTGTTTGATGTTCTGACCGACCAAAATGACCGTGTCTTTAAGTCTCTATCTCTCTCTTTCTCTCTCTCTTTATTTATCTACCCCTCTGTCTGGCTTTGCCTTGGGCTGCCAGTATCTCTCTTTTTATCTCCACGTCTCTCTTCAAAGCTGTATTTGTCTTTATGTCCTCTCTCTCTCTCTCCTCTCTCTCTCTCTCTCTCTCTCTCTCTCTCTCTCTCTCTCTCTCTCTCTCTCTCTCTCTCTCTCTCTCTCTCTCTCACTGTCTCTCTTTCTCTGTCTGCTCTTCTTACCTAAGCTGTCTGTCTGTCCTCTTGTGAATACATGCCCCCCCCCCCCCCCCCTCCTAGTAGGTGACCTTCCTAGCTCTTGTTTATGAAGTGGTGTTGTGGCAGTAAAACACTACTAGAGGCTTGTTAGCCCTGCTGACTATGTCTGAAAAACCTGGTCCAAGCATAGCAGTAATTACAGCTCCTATAAATGCTTTCATTTTCTGCACTTATTGCTGAGTCAGGCAGAAAATGTGAGATTGTCAGGACTAACATACTTACGTAACATGCAAATGACTCCAGAGGTAGATCCAAAATGGTTGTCTATCCAGCTCTTGTTGCTAGGAGATCAGAGTGCGTTTAGATAACAATGGGAACGAAACAGTGAGGTTCTCTTTAAGGAGTTTGTAGATAGTTTGTGGTTCATTACCAGTTTAAATACACTCTGACCCTGAGCTTTGAGTCTGCAGCACACACACACCAAAACTAACTGACACACACAGGCACACACACAATGACACATAACACACATATCACTGACACATTCACACACACACACACATATACAGTACATACACACTACAAACATGTCACTTTGTTTCTGAGAGATTTGGCCAAGCCAACCTGACTGGCTTCACACACGTTGCCGTGGGAACATACAGTGCAGTAAACCAATAAACGATGAAAAAGTGAAAATAATAATTTCCTACATAACTGGTAAATGGACTGCATTTATATAGCGCTTTTCGACCTTAGCGGCACTTAAAGCGCTTTACAATGTTTGCCTCTCATTCACCCATTCATACTCTCACTCACACATACCGACAGCAGTGAGCTACCATGCAAGGCGCCGGCCTGCCCATCGGGAGCAACTTGGGGTTCAGAGTCTTGCTCAAGGATACTTCGGCACATGGCCTAGGAGGAGTCGGGGGTCGAACCGCCAACCTTGCGATTAACAGACAACCCTCTCTACCCCCTGAGCCACAGCCGCCCCATAACTGCATGTTTAGACCAACCAGCCGGCAACCAGACAGCCCAACAGACATATACCCAACCATAGAGTCCACAGAAACACACAACATGTCGTAACTGCCAACTAAATGATTTAATTGTCATAAACTGAAAGGTGTTTGAGGTTCAAGACTGGTCTCATTGCACACCGCCTCACTGGTTCTGATAAACTTCAAATGCCAGACTGTTACAGTAAAATATATTTTCTCTTTCCTAGACACAGACAATATAATTCTCAAAATCTGTTATAAAATGTAACAGTACACAGTAAATGACCTGCATTTCTGAGGTTGCATCTGAACATGTGATATCTGAGCATGTGGGATCTGAACATGTGGGATCTGAACCTGTGGGATCTGAACATGTGGGATCTGAACTCAGATAATTACTTTGAAGGAATGTAGTTCTATTTTAGACAAATCTCATATTTCTTACAGATTTACTCAAATCTGTAAATTCCACCCCAGGTTCTACTTTCAATGGTTCCCCAGTGTGTGCATTAGTGTGTTTGCTTGTGTATGTTCTTGTGTGTACCTTTGTGTGTATTGTAGTGAGGTCCACAAGACCACACGGAGCCAACATCTTGCCACACCTGAAGAGTGATTCAATCACATCAGACAAACCTAATCAGCCCTTGTGACACCCTCAGTATGCTGATTACCCACCAAACGCCGATGCAAAGGAACCATAGAATGGGGGGGGACGACCTCCCCAATCTACCTAATCAGCCCTCCTGCTAGCTTGCAAGCTTCAAAGGGCCTGATTTAGACAACACGTCTCCAGCGACCATTTGCTATCCGTTTCGGCGGCGATTTGAAAAAAGAACATACCTTGATCAGAACTTTTGAGGAAAGTCTTGAGACTTCACCTTTACCACAAGAGTACAAGGTGGAGAATTATGAGAGGGATATTTGTGTTATGTTTGTTACTTTGTTTTAATGTTGTGTTCACTGAAATCTTGATTCTAGTAACAACTCCTTCTTCCTGAAAGATAACCACGTCATTCTTGGTATCTACACGAAGCTATCATAATAAAACAATCATTCAACTATATTTTGTAACTGTACCAAGATGTCCAGAACAATATTTGAACCAATCGAATGAACCAGCCAGAGATCAGATCACACCTTTGGTAGGTGTGAAGGAAGGAGGGGGGAGTTGAGAACCCAGCTTCCCCCAATCCACATCTGACCCCAGACGGGTCCTCCCTCGAACTGTATAAAGCCCTAAGATGACCATCAATCTCGGACTCCAGCGAAACCGACCATGGCATGAACGCCATCAGGATTGGCGTTCCAAGGACGTCGCCAAGCTTCTCCTGAGATTCAACTTTATAGTGATCGCGACACTATCTGGACGTTTCAACAGAAGAACCAAAAACGCAATTCCAAATGCGACTTCACTGAGATCCCGCAGACTCAGTCACATGACCCAGCGCAGCCGCGCTGTGACTTCAGATTCTTCAAATGGACCTTTGGCGCAAACCGCCCTCAACATCATTGATCAACCCCTGATCAAACGTAACTATGGCTAACGCTCTTTCCCCCTCGACATGGCATTGGCGTGAGCTCTGTTTATGATTTGTAAGGATGTAATCACTGACTGTACAATTTCTGCCTTTCTTTAAGTTAGACCATTTCATTCTGTTCATTGAAACCAATCTCTCATATCAAACCCATAATCCAACTTTTCATAAGATCTGTTTACCTTACTTGAATAAATTCATTGTAAAGATATTTTGACGTGCGTGTTCACTGATGTTACGATTGGCTCTACTCTTAGAACGAATTCATTCCTAAAGATGAGACTGATTATTACATATTAAACATAGGATTCCCTAATGTCCTAAACCAATATTAGGGTGGTGCCCCAGACTTTATGATAAATTAAGTATTTCAATCTTAAACGAGCAAACCCCGCTACATATTGGCGCCCCGTGTGAGGCTAAGATAGATTGAAATGAGCAATCGTAACTTTTGTGAAACAAACTGTTAAAATAGAGCGAGCTCTAACTGTATGTAGCACCATGTATTTAATACTACTGTGCCTAGGCTACAGTGGCTGTGTGCGTATTCAATTGTTTTTCGTGAAATAGCTGCTAGTGTGTGTGTGGGACCAGCTAGCTCAAAGGAAGCAGCTAGGTTTGACCGGAGGTACGCGCGTGCTCAGAAACACCGCTTCCCCGACATTTACGTTGTAATCTGCCTCGGCCAGCTCTTCACGGAAAGTAGCATAAGAGCCTTTATTATAGCCTCTATTTTAATAGTGTAGCTATTTGGTTAAGTGAATTAACCAACCAACTAATACGTTGGTGCACATGTCTAGTTCAAGGAAACAGACAGTAGTGATTAGTCCTGAAGGACTTTTGTTTAGAAGCAACTAAACAATGCAGTTTCTACACGTAACCTATTATGCCGCCACGATATAGCTTGTCGAAAAAAGCATTGACTATTCCCGCAGCTAACTGTGTTTTAAAATAACAGTGGTTGCCAAACTAAAGTTACATTATTAGATGCAGTTCATCAATGTGGTTTAGTTATGTTGACTTCAAGAAGCTACTTAGTAACTATAATTGTGTAAAGTATGTACTATAATTACCTTGTACCTTTATTTGTTATTTGTATACGTCTTTGGCAGTCAATTGTAACCATAACCTAAATGAGTTTATTGAAACTAGTTTGATTTAAAAAGATTGGAAAGCCGACAACTTTTCCCTCATCTAGACCCCTAGTCACAAAGCTTCAATTGCTACGGCCATTGTAAGCCACTTCAAGTGCCTCTTTTTGTTTCAATAAATTCCTCTCAACCTTTTTCCTATGTCATGTCATAGCTTAATCACTCATAGCCATGCCAATGTCTGGGGAGGGGGGGTGACATGCTGTTACGCTGCTGTGGTCTTTCTTCTCTTGTCTTCATGTCAACAGTTTCATCGACGACGGTCTATGAAAGTTGACATCCGGGGGGATGTAGTGAGGTCCACAAGACCACACGGAGCCAACATCTTGCCACACCTGAAGAGTGATTCAATCACATCAGACAAACCTAATCAGCCCTTGTGACACCCTCAGTATGCTGATTACCCACCAAACGCCGATGCAAAGGAACCATAGAATGGGGGGGACGACCTCCCCAATCTACCTAATCAGCCCTCCTGCTAGCTTGCAAGCTTCAAAGGGCCTGATTTAGACAACACGTCTCCAGCGACCATTTGCTATCCGTTTCGGCGGCGATTTGAACAAAGAACATACCTTGATCAGAACTTTTGAGGAAAGTCTTGAGACTTCCCCTTTACCACAAGAGTACAAGGTGGAGAATTATGAGAGGGATATTTGTGTTATGTTTGTTACTTTGTTTTAATGTTGTGTTCACTGAAATCTTGATTCTAGTAACAACTCCTTCTTCCTGAAAGATAACCACCTCATTCTTGGTATCTACACGAAGCTATCATAATAAAACAATCATTCAACTATATTTTGTAACTGTACCAAGATGTCCAGAACAATATTTGAACCAATCGAATGAACCAGCCAGAGATCAGATCACACCTTTGGTAGGTGTGAAGGAAGGAGGGGGGAGTTGAGAACCCAGCTTCCCCCAATCCACATCTGACCCCAGACGGGTCCTCCCTCGAACTGTATAAAGCCCTAAGATGACCATCAATCTCGGACTCCAGCGAAACCGACCATGGCATGAACGCCATCTGGATTGGCGTTCCAAGGACGTCGCCAAGCTTCTCCTGAGATTCAACTTTATAGTGATCGCGACACTATCTGGACGTTTCAACAGAAGAACCAAAAACGCAATTCCAAATGCGACTTCACTGAGATCCCGCAGACTCAGTCACATGACCCAGCGCAGCCGCGCTGTGACTTCAGATTCTTCAAATGGACCTTTGGCGCAAACCGCCCTCAACATCATTGATCAACCCCTGATCAAACGTAACTATGGCTAACGCTCTTTCCCCCTCGACATGGCATTGGCGTGAGCTCTGTTTATGATTTGTAAGGATGTAATCACTGACTGTACAATTTCTGCCTTTCTTTAAGTTAGACCATTTCATTCTGTTCATTGAAACCAATCTCTCATATCAAACCCATAATCCAACTTTTCATAAGATCTGTTTACCTTACTTGAATAAATTCATTGTAAAGATATTTTGACGTGCGTGTTCACTGATGTTACGATTGGCTCTACTCTTAGAACGAATTCATTCCTAAAGATGAGACTGATTATTACATATTAAACATAGGATTCCCTAATGTCCTAAACCAATATTAGGGTGGTGCCCCAGACTTTATGATAAATTAAGTATTTCAATCTTAAACGAGCAAACCCCGCTACAGTATCTTTGTATGCATGTTGGTGCATGTGCATGTGTGTTTATGTGTGTGCTTGCGTGTGTGTTTGACAAAAACTGCTAACTACTAAAGTGCAGCCTCAGACCATTAGCCTGGTGAGTGGATTAATGGTAATCCCTCATATACACTCAAGATTATAATCCACCTCTAGCACTAAGAGGTCTTGCAGCAGCCACAAGTAATTATGGAACATAACAAAGAACTGCTATGAAAACACAGGCGTAACCATGCAGACTTGGACCATATCAGCTTGATTAGAGACCATGATGTCATTGGCTTCTGAAAAACTAGCCTGTATACGGAACCTTCCTAATGGATCTTAATGATGACTGTATAAGTAGGAAACCATGCTCTGATGAAATCCATACTTCTGGACTTGGAGGTGTTTCTTTGAAGGGCGCCATAACAACATCCAGAGTTTGGAGCGTAGTTTCAGTATGTGTCAAATGCTTTGTTGCCTGTATCACAGAGGCCGACAAAGGAGGAGAGGCTGATTAGAAAGGGAGGGGGGAAAAGTAGAGAGGGAGGAGTAGAGGAGGGCACGGGAGGAGGGGAGACTGAGGTGTGTTAATCTGAGGTGTGTCTTGAGGACCTACATTATTCTGCAGGACTGCTAAAAATGTGTAAAAATCATTTTCATAGTCTGTATTTAAATGTTTGTGTCACTCTCTTTAGCATGAAAAGATTATGGACATTATCATATCCAGTTTGTGGTGGAATCAGGTCAGGGTGGGTTCTGGAACATAGAGGTGTTTCAGTGTTCTTGGAATGAGAACCTCTGGGTCTGTGCTCCAGGACTGAATCATGGACTCTGGATTTGGCCATATTGCGTATGGTATTAGGTGCATTGCTTAAAGTCGTACCTGTTTACTACTGCGTCCGCAATCCCCTATGCGTGTGTGTGTGTGTGCGCATGTATGTGTTTGTTTTTGAGGGTGTATGTATGTGTGTGTTACCCCGTAATCCAGACCTTATGTGTACAGATGCAGGAGGTAATTCATGATCAAATAGTAGTTAACAGTCTCATATTCTCTATATACATGCAGTATATATACATATATCTTGAGCTAGACAGACAAGAGACAGAGAACAAAGACAGAGAAAAAGAAAGGAGAGAGAAAGAGAGACCAATAGTGAGACAGAGAGAGAGAGAGAGAGAGAGAGAGAGAGAGAGAGAGAGAGAGAGAAGAGAGAGAGAGAGAGAGAGAGAGAGAGAGAGAGAGAGAGAGAGAGAGAGAGAGAGAGAGAGAGAGAGAGAGAGAGAGAGATGGGAGATGTCATCTCAGGTGAAGCCATGTTAGAAAGAGTGGAGGAGAGCAGAGTCCAGGCTGCTTAGTAACAGGTTGTGCCATATCCAAGCCGCTCAAAGGGAGCTCTGTGAGTTGATTACAAATGAGTGTTTTCCTTCGGCCTCAGTGTCTTAATTGTTGTTTGTTGTTTGTGCATGGCTGGTTGGGTTAGGTGGAGGGATGGCTGGCGGGCAAGTTTTCTCGAACTCCGTTCTCTCACAGCCAGTGCTCACAGTGCTCTGTCTAGCTACTGTTTACTCATTATCTACAGCATTGCTATGATAACAATACTGTAACCATTCTCATACTGGGCTTGAACTAGAAAAACGGTCATTTATGAACAGCAGCTGTTTTAGCATACACATCAACACATTGTGTCAACATGTTTCTACTCTACCCTACTCTACTCTACTCTACTCTACTCTACTATATTTTACTCTATTCTACTCTACTATATTCTACTATATTCTACTCTACTCCACCCAGGGGCTCTTGGTTTTTTAGAGCCCAATACTCTCTAGACTGGCCTTGTCTCACTGTGAGGTACGGTGGTTCGGAACAGGGTTTAGTGTGAGGCAAAGAGTATCAACTAGCAGGATTACATCATTAGATCTGAATACAATCCATCAGTTGTGCTCCGATGTGGAAACCAGGCAGCATCTGTCCGGGCACAGCCTGGATTACTGAGGGATTTGAACCCACGTCCTTCTGCCGCTTGGTCCAGGGCTCAGCTTGGCGTTAGCTTGGGGGGGGGGGGGGGGGGCTGAGATGGAGGGGGTGTTGGGGGTTGGTTGACCACAGGTGTTAGTTTGGGGATGGGGGGTTGAAGGGGGTGAGGGGTTTGGTTAACCACAGGTGTTAACCGTAATAGCTAGACTTGGGGTCATTTACACAGATGGATTTGAGGTGGGTTGGATTTGGCTCATAGTTTTGGCACTCATAAGGCCAGATCCATTAAAGATAATGAGTCATTGCAGAGGGTGAAGCAAATCAAATCAAGTGCACAACAGTACTTGCAAATCGTGACTGACCCAGGTCTGGTGCTTATGGTTGTTTTTGCCCAAGGTTCCTGCAACAATAAGATGGAACTTCTTTGTGCTGGAAACATTTTGAATCCTTGTCACTGTGCCACTGCTTGAATCATAATAAATTGTTCCACTCACAATTGCTATCCCGACTCCAAAAGACTCCCATGATTGTCTTCTGTCCACCACTAAGTGATCATTTAGAGAATCTCTCATCATTGAATGAAAGAAAAGAATGGAGTGTTTAGAGTTTCCAGAAAGATTCTGGCTGTCATCCAGGCAACCAGCAGGTCAACATCCTCCATCCTCTTTTATGTGGCTGGTCAGTTCCATTGTTGGAACAAACACACATACACACGGTTTTTCCAGTTAAGTGTCTGCCGAGTCTGCCTGTTTGTGTGTCTGTGTATGTTTGTGTGTGTGTGTGTGTTTGTGTGTTTTTGTGTGTGTGTGTGTGTGTTTGTGTGTGCATCCTCTAATAGGAGACAACCCGTGTTTGATGTGGTATAGATCACTTCATGTCATGTAGCTTGTGCTATGTTCTCTCTGTAGTGTAACATACTTCAGTTCGGAGAGTGTGGAAGGGTTGTGTGCGAGCTGAGTTTTACATTAATCTTAGGATTGTGGAGTCTAAAGGTTGACACAAATCCAGATTTAGCTAAACCTCCAAGGGTTAACTAGGTTTAATAATCAATAACAACAGCTCATCACAAGGCAGGCTTTGTCCCTATCATGTCCCGTATCATGTTTGCGATCTGTAGCAATGAAATGCCATAAAAAGATGCTGATCGTGTTACCTCTAGGTTTGTTCACAGTTGTTTCAGAGGACCAGCACAGATATACCATGCTGCTTGGTATATCTGTGCTTGACGTTTGATGTAAACCAACTGTCCAGTGTTGTTGACTAACATTGCACCACCTCCTGTTACAAGACAGATGTGTTGGCTTTGACACACACACTCACGGAGGCCTCTGTCGTGTCCCAGGATGCATCAGTCTGCCCGGACTCTGTGTTCACCCTGGCAGGGTTGGCATTTACATGCTAAAACATCTCCTTTTCTCTCCCTTTTACCTCCTTCCCCCCTTGGACCTCCTTCCTCTCACTCTCTCTGTCCTCACCCCCTCACTCTCTCTGTCCTCACCCCCTCACTCTCTCTGTCCTCACCCCCTCCCTCTCTCTGTCCTCACCCCCTCACTCTCTCTGTCCTCACCCCCTCACTCTCTCTGTCCTCACCCCCTCACTCTCTCTGTCCTCACCCCCTCCCTCTCTCTGTCCTCACCCCCTCACTCTCTCTGTCCTCACCCCCTCCCTCTCTCTGTCCTCACCCCCTCCCTCTCTCTGTCCTCACCCCCTCACTCTCTCTGTCCTCACCCCCTCACTCTCTCTGTCCTCACCCCCTCACTCTCTCTGTCCTCACCCCCTCCCTCTCTCTGTCCTCACCCCCTCACTCTCTCTGTCCTCACCCCCTCACTCTCTCTGTCCTCACCCCCTCCCTCTCTCTGTCCTCACCCCCTCCCTCTCTCTGTCCTCACCCCCTCCCTCTCTCTGTCCTCACCCCCTCCCTCTCTCTGTCCTCACCCCCTCACTCTCTCTGTCCTCACCCCCTCACTCTCTCTGTCCTCACCCCCTCCCTCTCTCTGTCCTCACCCCCTCCCTCTCTCTGTCCTCACCCCCTCACTCTCTCTGTCCTCACCCCCTCACTCTCTCTGTCCTCACCCCCTCCCTCTCTCTGTCCTCACCCCCTCACTCTCTCTGTCCTCACCCCCTCCCTCTCTCTGTCCTCACCCCCTCCCTCTCTCTGTCCTCACCCCCTCCCTCTCTGTTGTTTCCACCCACTATGGCTCCCATTCCACTCTCTCACCCTCTTCCCAATCCCCCCCCTCTCTCTCTCCCTTCATCTTTCCTTACCTTATTCATTCCTCCCTTTCCCCTCTCCTTCCCTCCCTACCGCTGTAAGTGAACAGAGACAGTCCTTGGCCAGTAGCATATTGTGAAGGTTATTCAATAGCAAGCATATTAGGTATGTGAAATACATTTTCTACTCATGAGTATTCCTGGCTTGGTTAGAGATTTGGATGATGTTGTGGAAAAATGGGGTCAGGGGGGCCAGATATAAAGCAGGTTACAGAGCCTAGACACTGGTCTGGTCTGAGAGGGTCTACAGAGGTGATTTTAATGTGGGTTGAGAGGATTGTGTAGCGTGTGTTCAGATGTTAACCCTCAGACCTACCTCCCAGTCCCCTACTTAGCAGACCTTGTAATTTTACTGCTGCTCCAATCACACCACTATTATGGGGTGTAGTTTGGGTGTTTGATTGAATCCCAGTCCTTGTTTCCTGTTCATAGTCTCAGTTTCAAGATGCTATTTATGCATGTGTGTCTGAGTAGATGTTTGACTATGTGTGTGTGTAGGTGTGTATCTTTGTGTGTATGCATGTGCGTGTGGTGTGTGGTTGTATGTGTGTGAGACCAGAGGACCAGATGCCTCATGTGGTGTCAGCAGCTTCAAAGCCACTGTCTCTGGCACACAGCTTTTAGTAATAAGTGGTTTATGTGCCCTCAAATACAGGCGCATAGAAATATGATTTTGTGTTCATGGCTTTAATGTGGGGAGCAGCCTGCAGACAGAGCATGCTGAAAGCGTGTGTTTTCATGGCTGATATTACGGTAAATATCCTGGAACCCACAAGAATGCCTTTAT